>NC_083290.1:4436310-4641201 GCF_963506605.1 Zootoca vivipara
AGGTTTCAGGCAAGGGAGCCTTTTCCAGTCCAGCTGTAGATGCTGGGAATCAAGCCTGGGACCTTCTGCATGCAAAGCTGATGATCTACCACTCAGCTGTGGCCCTTTACCACCTCCTTCTAACGGGGTGCACCAATTTCCCCGCCCTCTTTCCACGTTCCATCTCTCCTGAGGCATAGTTTTCAAAGGCAGGGCAAACGGTGTTATAGTATCCTCCTTGTTACACAAGAAATTGGTAAATATAACTTACCTAGGTTTACAAGTCCCAACTTGAGCAAGTCTTTGTGCTGGATGCGAACTGCCTAGTCACCTTTGCTCAAAACGTTCAAAGTTTTTTAATTTTATTTTTAAAAAGCACTGCTCATCTGCCCTCCCCAAAAGACAGCATATTGCCTCATTTCTTTTATTTGCTGGAGAAACGTAAGCTCTCAACTGTCTCATTACAATAGCTTCCTCTTTCTTTCTTCTGATGGCTTTAATGTTGTATCACTATTTTTGTCACACTTTCTAATGCTTTCTTGTGTGTGCAGATGGTGAGTTACCTCCGTTTCAGATTGTATTTGTGTTTGTCCTGTTTTATGAAAAGAGAATGCAAAAGGCTTACCAGCTTAAAGGCTTAACGGGGGCACATCTCGGAATAATTAAGGTGGAGGAGTAGACAAGGACCTATATATTCTGTCTGCTGTGGAGTCTTGTTCTCAAAGCTCCTTTCTTTTTTCTTTTTTGAAAAAAACCCCACAAACAAACCCTATTCCCGAAATAGCTTGTACCTCTGCAGCATCTTTCCTTGGAGCTGTAGAGATGCGCTTGGTTGGAAGCAGTAAACTTGGATATGCATAAAGCTTTTTATAAACAGGACTGAGACTCTTACAATTCCATATCTGGCTGTATTATTTTTTGCTTTTCATGTGCTCCGTGTGGGGCGAAACTGAAGCCGTAGCCTGGCTGTCAAATAGATGTTATCTTGGATTACCAACCCCAACCTCTAAATCCAAGTTTGCATAGTGAAAGGAATACTGACTGAACTAGTCCTAGTTCTGTCCCCCCCACCCATCCTTGCCACTTTTTTTTTTTACCCCGAGGAAACAAGCCTAACCTGTTGTCTTGAAGACTAACCATCAAGCCAAGCCCAGCTCAGAGCAGATGGGTGACCCTCGGTGGATGGTTGACGCATATCCTTCAGCTCCGAAACTTAGTTCTTTAATGGCTTTGAAAGTTCTGGCCTGCATAGCTTCTGTGCTTTTGTGTTCCTCTGGATTGTATATATAAAAAAAACCACCCACCCATCCACACACATGACCTTAGGAGGGAAATACACACAGCTTTCTCTCCTAGCTGTTTAAAATGAATTAAACCAATGTCTTTGCTTCTAATGACCTCATGCCAGCTACACCCATGAATCTTTTCTGCCTGGTGCAATTCTAGTTCTCAGAGCGGGAGGTATGAAACAATTGCGGCGTTGTCATGGCTGGGCTGGGAGATCATGCTACACTAGCTTCTCCTTTCCGGTTCCCAACCTTGGTCAACGTCTTGATAGTAAGCTGTACTCCTGACAGTGGTCAGTACCAAAAGGAAAAAAGGTCTTGGCTTCCTTCCACAGTGTCCCACAGGCCTCTTTCTTTGGCCATTTCTAGAGCTTGCTCTGTGGCTCTTTGCCTACTCCCCTGCCCTTTCCTGTCAACATTAGGGACATAGGAAGCTGCTTCCTACCAAGGCAGCCCATTGGTCAGTTTTTTGTCTAACACTAACTGGCAGTGGCTCTCCAGGGTTTCAGGCAGGAGCCTCTCCCAGCCCTACCTAGAGATGTCAAGGGCTGAACCTGAGACCTTCGGCATGCAATTTGGGTGTTCTATCACTAAGCTGTTGGACATGCCACTTGGGTGGGGTATAAATAATAAAATTATCAATATTTTATTATTAACCAGTAAAACCGCTTGTTGTAAATAACTGCAACCGATAACCCAAAGGGCACAGTTAAGAATTAATATTAAAACACCAGGAAGGCTTGGTTGCCCAGGTATGTCAAGTGTGCCAAAAGCATCATGGGCACTGGGCGCTTTCCAGAGCTCTTAGGGGAGGCAATTCCATAGGAAAGGTGCCACCACAGAGAAGGCCCTTCCCCCTTGGTTACCACTACCTGAGGTTGCAGCTAAGCGTGTTGCTGGGAACTGGAGGCATTGCTACTTCATTCCCATCTGCCCCAACGAGCTCAGGGCAGCGTCCATATTGTAGTTCCCCGTGTTGCCCTCCCAACAGCCCTGTGAGGAGGGTGTGGGAAAGACCGCCCAGAGACCTTAGTGGCCAAGCAGGGGTCGAAACCCAAGCCTCCCTGCTCCAGATTCCCAGCACTTGTCAGCTGTGCCGCACTGATTCCTTACTCATGGTAAGAATGCCGGAGGTGGTGGCATGATCCAGTGTTGACATGTGAACATTCACACCCCCTTTTCCACTCCTCCTGAGACTTGAAGCACCCCCTCCGCCAAAGCCTGCCTGGTTGTCATTGTGTGAGCTCATCTTCTCCCACCCACCCCTGTGTGTAGTGCACGTATCTTTCCCCCATACCCAAATAATCTGCAGTACACAACAGTAAAGAAACTTTGTTAAGGGTTTTGGTTCGATTAAAACCAAACTTGCAGCTGACCTAACAAAGTGTCCGCTTTGTGACTGCCTATTCACGTGGAAAACTTGTCTTGTGTTCCTCCTGTACTTGTCCTCGATGCGGACATCAATGTGTGTGTAGCACTGCCCGTTGTATGCCGTGGTGTACTTTTATCTCTCAAGTGAGAAGTCTTATTTTAAAAATCCGCCTCTTGCGTTAAGGATGAGTTTAACCTAGCATGAGAATCAAAACATCTCGACTTCAGTATGAATGAGACTCATGTTTGCAATACCCGGCTGTGAAGCCATAACCAATTAATTCAACAATTGGTTCTGTAATAATAACTTTTGTGTAAGAGTAGTAGATGTGGCTTTAGAAATGTTGGTGTCTGTTTTTTTATTTTAAAAAGCAGCAGCCCACTGATCACTGAGAATTATGATTATTTTTCACAACTAACTGTAGTGCACAAAACTTTCTGAGGGTCAGGTGGTGTGTGCAGACGTTTTAAGCCCTTACCTTGGCCCTTCAGCTCTGCTTCTGCTTCAGCTAATTTCCCTGTAAATCGTGTCCCTAGCTGGGAAGACCCTCCAGATCTTTAATATTGAAATGAAAAGCAAAATGAAAGCTCACACCATGACGGACGACGTCACCTTTTGGAAGTGGATTTCTCTGAACACGGTTGCGCTGGTCACCGACAGCGCTGTGTACCACTGGAGCATGGAAGGGGAGTCTCAGCCGGTCAAGATGTTCGATCGCCATTCTAGCCTCGCCGGCTGCCAGATCATCAACTACCGTACGGATGCGAAGCAGAAATGGTTGCTTTTGACTGGTATATCTGCACAGGTAATGCATCGGTATAAGTGGATGTATGTGTATCCAAATATGTGGAAATTGTGGCTTTTAACTAGAATCTGTGCTAAACTGCATGGGCGGAGTGGTTCCCGCACTCTAGGGAACATCAGAAGAGTCTTGCTGGATCGGGCCAAAGGCCCATCTAGTCCTGTGCTCTGTTCTCACAGTGGCCATCCAGATGTTCATGGGAAAGCCCGCAAGTACGACCTGAGCGCAACAGCAGCATTCTCCCTACCTGCGATACCCAACAGCTGGTATTCAGAGGCATATTGCATCAACCTCTCCATTTTACTAATGGGCAAGCACACAACCTTTGAATTCTGTCGTGGCTAAACAGGGAATGTATGTGTCTGCATTCTGTGGAGAGCTGGCACCCTCTCCCCCCACCCCTAGTGCATACCATGTTGATGTTCTGGTCATTGTCCCAGCATAAAGTCACAGTATTTAATCTACCCTGATGAAATAGTCTGACTAGATGCCACTCTGCAAAGACGTCTTGATAAAATGTGACAAAATCCAGACCGCAAGCCTGAACCTGACCAGGGCCAATGAGATGGGGGGAGTATTCCTGCATTCTCATTAAAAATAACCTTGGTCTTCCTGGGTTTTGCTTTTTGTAAGCTATTGTCCCTTTCAAAGGTGCCTGTAGAGTTTGTTAAATAGAAACTCGTTATAGTGTAGTTCAGCTGAAGTCTGTTATCCTGTGGCAAATTCTTGCCTCCATAGCCTGGCGAAAAGGAGGCTGTGGGTGAGAGTGACTTGTAGGAGTGTAATGAAGGGGATGGGGGATTCATCACTGCTGCTCAAGTATTGGGCCTGCCAGGCTAACCTTTTGGCCTGCTGTTTTGACCAGGCCACACTCACCTGCTCTGCATCTGACTTCGTATGATGTCAGTTGTAAGGCAAGTAAAGATGCCACAGGGCTAAAAGGGGGCTTGTAGACACTGTTGAGCAGCGGATAGCTGACACCTGCCGAATCCCTTGCACAGTGCTCTCCCCAGGGATCAGCAAAGGGCAGTCCTTTTATCTTCAAATTGTGTGTGCAGAAATAGGTCACCTGATGTCAGGTAATTGACAGGTTGGCACTCCACCCACCTGCCAAATATTGCCATTGGGAGGTGGAGGAAATCGAAGTCCAGCCCTCCAGCCAGATCCAGTTCCTCATCCCCACGCTACAGGAGGAAACTAGAGGAGCCAAATGCAAGTTTCCGTTTTGTTTAACTACATTTTTACATGCCCCCTTTCTACCAAAGCAACCTGGGCCTAAATTTGCAGTTTAGAATAATGCCTTAGATCAGGCATAGGCAACCTTGGCTCTCCAGATGTTTTGGAACTACAACTCCCATGATCCCTAGCTAACAGGGCCAGTGGTCAGGGAATCATGGGAGTTGTAGTTCCAAAACATCTGGAGAGTCAAGGTTGCCTATGCCTGCCTTAGATAGAAAGCATTTTACAGAAAGAGTAGGTGGGGGGACGAGCAAATCTAGGTCCTGGGTACCAGCTCTTCTCATACTGTTGAGTAGTGGGCAGATAGAAGGATCACTGCAGGAAACAGTTCTGGGAGAAAAGGGTTTAACTGCAGTTCATTCCGTTGAGACCAACGACCTCACTTTCTCCTCTCAAGTTGGTCAGGTGGAGTGAGAGTTCTGTGAAGTCACCAGTGGGTGTTGCCCTCCTGATGTTGCTGGCCTGCAACTCCTGTCATCCCTGACAGTTTGTCCTGGGTGTTGCAAGTGCAGCAAAATCCAAGGGACTACCACTACCCCTGCAGTAGATTATACCGTTAACCAAGTATTTTAACCAGACTTTCTGCCCCTCTACAAATGCACAAGTCAAAAAAACTTCCTGTGTCTATAAAGGCTATGCCCAGGCTTGCATAAATATGCCTAGCTGGCGTGTTAAGCCAGTTAATTAGGGTTTATGGTTATCATAACGTTACAGAGTTGAATATTCATGCGTGTGCTCTTTTCTTTTCTTTTCTTTTTGATAAAGCAAAACCGTGTCGTAGGAGCCATGCAGCTTTACTCTGTAGATAGGAAAGTGTCACAGCCCATTGAGGGCCATGCGGCTAGCTTTGCGCAGTTCAAGATGGAAGGCAATGCGGAAGAATCCACCCTTTTCTGTTTTGCAGTGAGAGGACAAGCAGGAGGCAAGGTAAAAGGGAGGGGGGACACAAATACAGGGTTCTGGGTATGGCGTGTAATAAGCCTAGTTGGCAAATATGAGAGAAGGGAAGCAATAGTGGAACAGTGGGGAACCTCAGGCCTTGAGGCTGTGGCCCTCCAGACTTCCCTATCTGGCCCTTAGGTCTCTTTCTAGGTTACAGCTCATGCTCAGCCCAGCCCTAAACCCCTCTTGATTGTATTTCTCTGGCTGAAATGTGTCTTTCAACTGTGATGATGCCTCTTGCTTTCTTGCATGAAGCATAGAAGGGGTTTTTTTTGTGGGGGGGTAGTGTAGAAACCTCTTGACATTTGCACAACTGGAGTGTAGCTACCGTGTATCGTTAAGAGTTGCATTCATTTCCATTCCTACTTTTGCCTCTGGACCTGGTATGCGGCCCCTGCAAGATTGCTCACAAGAGAAAATGTGGCCTTTGGGCTGAAAAAACCATTCCCTTCCCCTGCTATAGTCATTTTCAGAAGGACACTTCCAGAGAACATTGGATGGATGCTGGAGCAAGGAGACTTCCAGCAAAGACGCACACCATGTTGGCCTTGCTGTAACAAGCATCTCTTGGCTGATCTTTCGCACGGTTCAGTGGCCTCAGTCTAGTGTCAACAGGGCTATAGCCTGGACCCTCTTTAATTAGAGTGTTCTCCCTTTATTTGATAAAGGAACGTAGTATTGAGAAGTATTTGCACCCACTGTGGCTGCTGTCGTGTAAGATAGTGGGCCTGAATGATGAAAATGCTTGAGGAACTTCCCAAGGAAGCTTGGAGATGCAATTCAGTCCTCTTTCTCTCCCATGCAGTTGCATATCATTGAAGTTGGCACCCCTCCCACAGGAAACCAGCCTTTCCCCAAGAAAGCTGTGGATGTCTTCTTCCCACCTGAAGCACAGAATGACTTCCCAGTAGCAATGCAGGTATTACCAAGGGACAATTTTTGCTTTCTTAACTCCTCATACCTTTTTGGGGGGGTGGGGGTGGGGAGAGTGGTAGTGGTGGGCATCATTTGTAAATCAGTCATTTCAAAATGCTGATGGATGGCGAAGCTTAATACCGCCAACTTCCAAGCCTTGGATTTAACTGTATAAGCTGCCTTTAATTGCTGCTTAGCCTTCCCTTTTATAGAACAAAAGTTCAGGTATTTTTGGCTTTTGTAAGTGCTTGTTAGGCAGCTCGTTACTTAGCGAAGCTTGCTCTGCTCTTTGGCACTTGGACAATTCATACTTGATGTATTCAACTTATTTCGTAGCCAGTACTAAACTACAGCCAGGTCTGTGTGTGTAACATGGATATGTGGGAGAACAATATGGGTGAATATGGCTGCAGAGTTCAGTATCCCAAGAATCTCAGCTTTCAGGAAAAAGTAAGGAGTAGACCAGTAGAAGACCCATTGAAATTAATTGATATGATTAACTTAGACTTTACCTTGACATATACGGTACTTTCTGCATATAAGACTACTTTTTAACCCAGGAAAATCTTCTCAAAAGTCAGGGGTCGTCTTATACACCAGGTCGTATTTCTTATATGGCGAGTATATCCCAAACTCTATATTTTAACTGGAAAAGTTGGGGGTCGTCTTATATGCCGGAATATACGGTAACTTAGTTGAATGCAACCCTAATCTTATAGTCCATATTCCTGCTAAAATCTGGGAAATCAGAGGGTGGGTGAATATATCTAGTTGTTGGGCTACAGGGCATTGTGTATCTGCTCTCACCACGACTAGTGGAAGGCTTTGAATTTTATGCAGAATGGGTCACCTTGCTAACTTGTTCAATTTGCATTATGTATATCTTCAAATTCCCTTAGCACACAGTTTTAATTTCGCTTCCTACTGAAATTCTGTGCCTTGGTGGAGAGTGTATAGAATTGTTCACAACACATGGTGGAGCACGTTAAAAGGACTGTCTCTGTTCATTTTTGCCTTCTCCCTGTAGATAAGCGAAAAGCATGATGTGGTTTTCTTGATCACAAAATACGGCTACATCCATCTGTATGACCTCGAAACGGGCACCTGCATCTACATGAACAGAATCAGTGGGGAGACCATCTTTGTCACCGCGCCCCATGAAGCTACGGCTGGAATCATTGGCGTCAACAGAAAAGGACAAGTAATGAAATCTTAATTCTCTTTATTTATTTGTGTTGTGTTCATATCCTGCCCTTCCTCTAAAAAGGAGCTCAGGTCAGACTCGGGTTGCCAGACAGGGATGGGGAGAACCTGCAGCCCTTCAGATGCTGTTGGATTTCAGCTCCCACCAACCAGGGATGATGGGCATCGTAGTCCGTCAACATCTGGATGACCATGATTTTCATTAAGCCCATTGCACAGACTTTGAAGCTGGCATTACTACGAGGTTAAGGCTAGGTGGGTAAATGTAATGTGGATGCTGTGCTTGCTTCTCTCTCTCTCTCTCTCTCTCTCTCTCTCTCTCTCTCTCTCTCTCTCTCTCTCTCTCTCTCCTGCCATCCCATAAAGCAGGTCAAAGTGTTGCATTTGAGCGTTAGTAGGTGAAAGTTCAGAGTTTGCCGCCTGAGCAGTCTCTTGGCAATGTTTAACGCTGCTGACCTTAAAGATCTTTGCCATACGGCTGATATTTGATTTTGAGTTCCCTACGTGCTGTCTGCAGCGGGATGTCACTTTTCAGCCAGCAACCGTGATTTCCCAGTCAGTCCTATATCAGGTGCTTGAGGATCTAGCGCAGGGAGAATTGAGCCCCCAGGTCAAGCATGGGGGAACCAGTGGCCCTCCAGATGTTATTGGACCACATCTCCCATCATCCCTGACCATTGACCATGCTGGCTGGGACTGATGGGAGTCTGGAGGTCCACAGATTTCCCACCTCTGGCCCTGACTTAAAAGGGTCTTATCCCACTAAAGACCTGCTGAAATGAATGGGACCAAGTCAGTTACGCCCATTATTTTGAATGGCTCTTCTCTGAGTAGGACTAGCATTTGCTACAAACCAAAGAAGTGTAGCCTGGGGCTCCACACCCCTCTGATCCAGAAGCCACACCTTTTCCTCTGGTTGTCCTTCTGGAAGTGTGCACACACACACCCTGGCATTCTCTTTGTTGTGTTAATCTGTTGCCACTCTGTGATTGTGATGGCCGAGGCAGGCTACCCTACCCTAGCATTCCTCGGCTTCATTTCAATGGCAAACCTTGTGAGAAGGGGACAGGCCCCATTTTTAAGCAGCCAGGAGTAATAAAAGCATGGGGAAGCAAGAGATCTGGGCATCCTTTGGGAACTCCATGATTGTACTCCTGCAAGGGGTCTGGGAGGACTTCAAAGCGCTAAAATGTGAAAGGTACTATCTTACGTATCCTCTCATCCCTGTGCTTCTCTGCCTTTTAATTTTTGCTTCTTAACCCAAGAGGGTTGCGGTCTTTAATTGCCCTAGACAGATTAGCCTACCCAAGTTTTAATTGGGCTTTGAACAAATGGGACACTGTAGGAGCCGCATGACTTCTGGGGTGTTCATGTAGTAGTCATCCATCTCCACTTTCATTCCCTTACAATGAGTGGTAGACCTTCTTTGCTGAAAAGCCGTGGTTTCTCTGAAGATAATCCTACACGCAGCTTTTTGGCACCGTGCAAATTCTAAATGGATTGGAAAGCCACATCGCAATCCTCTACCTAATTGGACAGCTCTGTCAAAAGCTCTAAGTGTGGCCACCCTGCTAGCTCTTGGCCCACCAACACAGTATGGAGAGTAAAAGGAACATAGGAAGCTGCCTTGTGCTGAGTCAGACCATTGGCCCATCTGGTTCAGTATTGCCTACACTGACTGGCAGTGGCTCTCCAGGATTTCAGGCAGGGGAACATTCCCATCCCTGCCTGGAGATGCCATTGAGGATTGAACCTGGGACCTTCCATATGCAAGGCAGGTGCTCTACTACTGCCCTTTATTTAAAATTAATTCCTTTTATGTCAAGAGCCTCTGCTGGTTTTTGGGTTTCTCTCTCCCTGTCTTCCCCTCCTCCCCTCTCTCTTCTCCCCGGAAATTAAACTGCTTGCCTCTTGGCCTAGGTAGCAGTGAGCTGTCCTTCAGTCCCCCCCCCTTTTTCTTTAATGGTCAATCAAGTTTCTCTGGCTTGAATCATTTCTTGCAATTGGGGAAGGTTGCGGCTAGTGGGGAGCCGGGGTGTGGGGTAGTAGCAATTAATAAATGCAAGTAGTTTTAACTTTCTTGGAAAAAAAGAACACCCCTCAATATATGCGCAGAATGACAGTGTTAAGGTGAAACTCTTCTTAAGTTCCTTCTTTGGTATGGTTCCGAAGGGCAAATGCTACTTGGACTGGTTTGCTGTTAGGGTCGCTTTAATCTTAGAATTCCAGCAGCTTTCTCAAAGAGCCAGCATCCCCCTTCTCCTCGGATTGCGTTAATCTGCCACTAAGCTGCTATGGCCCTGAAAAAGCCTTTCCCTGGCAGCTGGGAAGCAGCAGCTTTGCCATTTCCTGTGTATTAGAGCCCGAGTTGCATCGGAATCTGCCTTACACTGGGCTACGTGCCCGTCCCCCTCAGTATTCCCCACACTGACTGGCAGTGGCTCTCAAGGGAAGAATCCTACCTGTCACCAACCACTGATTGTCCTGGTGCCAGGAATTCAAACTGGGGTGATCTGCCTGCAGCACAGGTCTTCTGTTGTTGAACTGTTAAGTTGATTCAGGTAATGTTAAGTTTCCCAGCTTCTTAACTGCGCTCACACACACACACACACACACACACACACACACACACACACAACCTAGACCAGGATGCAAAGGACCACCCAGCTAGTTCAGCACATGCAACAAAAACAGCTGTTTGCCATGCCAAACTGCTGCTTTGAAGCAGAAGAGACTTGTCCAAAGCAGCCTAATGGGGTTCTGCTGTCTAGCCACCCCACTTGGGTGTTCTTGAGCTGTTGTATTAAGGGTATTCACAAATTGTGCCTTGGTGGTTAAAAACTCGTGAACAAAGTCTAGGGGCCCCTCTCTCGCTTGGGGGATGTTGGTTCCAGCCCCCCTCTGGGGGGGGGAGGAATAGAGTAAGTAGATGGTGAGGAACCGTGGCTCTCACCAACTTCTCCTTTTCTCCCAGCTGGGCTGGGCCCTTTCTCCGCCTTACAGGGAATTTTTGGAATCCAGCTGGCCTGTGAGGAAGAGGAACTGGACAACTTTCTCTGGTGCTGATGGTTTTGCTTGGCTCCTGTGAGCCTCCCTGCCAAGGCAGGAGGGGGCAGGAAGCTGGCAGGTTCCAACTAGGCCCTACCTTGTAAGGTCAACAGATTCTGGTTGCATTGCAGCCACTTTGGGAAGGTTGGGTTGTCAGGCTATCACTAAGGGGCCACCGCTTCCTGTTTTTCTAACTGAATAGCCTTTTTTCATCCAAATGGGTTGTTGTAAGAAGTTAGTAACATTGATATTTTAGTTCCTAGTTTAGTTCTAGTTTGCTCCCTACCCCCACTTCCTCCCCATCCCCCTTTCCTTTTGTAGTGCTTCTTTGTAAGCCATAGGGCAGGGACTGGCTTCATTATGAAATAAAGCTGTAAGCTGCTCTGGAAGTCTTTTGGGCTGAAAAGGAGGGTATAAATGTTGCAGGCAAATTACGACATCTAGTCTGAGGATGTGTCTGGTACACTGTCCCTTGGAAGCAGGTTCTGAAAGATCAGTGTTTTTTTCAGTGGTGGCACTTTTCTATCTTAACTTCAAGTGAACAGGGGTAGTGAGCAAGGCTGCATCCCCATATCTTTTCTTTTTTTAAAAAAAAGAAGCTTGCAGGGAGATGCCAGACCTAGGCTCACTCCTCTGAGTCTTTCTGCTTGTGTTTCTCCATGAGGGTGGGGTGGGGGAAACGACCCTTAGGAAGCTTGTTGGAATTCAAATATTAAAATACAAGCTTTCCCAAGTTGGTTGAAATTAAAGGTTGATCCAACCCAGCACTCAGTCCAGCAGCGGAGCAGGCCGATCGGGCGCCTGGGGTGGTGCGCATGCCCTGCGCCCAGGGGCGGGGCCAGCCGCCCGCAGGGCAGGATGCTTCACGGGGCCTCCAAGAAGTCTGCCTGCCTCCTCCTACTCGGTCACCCTACAGCTGAGGGGGAGGTGGCAGATGGACCGTTTGGGTAGCGCGGAGGCTGGGAGAGATGCAGTGGCTTGAGTGCACTCTGCAGACCCTGTGGTGAGTGCCATCCGGCATTTTGTCACACACACCCCAGTGGTGACACCTGGGGCAGACCGTCCTCACTGCACCCCCCTGGCTCAGTCTCCCACAGCAAATGGAACTTCATGAAATCTTCCTGTACCGTCTCTTCGGTGGGATGCTAAATGCAATCTCCATATTTGGCTGTTGTAGCTAAGTAGCTATTGATGGAGAAATTTGGAAACAATCAGTATTTTTTAAATGGCAATCCCCATACCAGCTTGCATAACATTAGCAAACTGTGCTGCCTGTGCGCTGGCTCTGGGGGCAGCCGGGAGTGCTGAGTTACAGCCCTGACCAGCTGTCACATTGTGAATGCTCTAGTCCGCAGAGTGTGTTTTTTGCATGCTTAACTGAGGTTTGGAATGCTATGCAAATCTGACCTGACCCGGATGTCAGGCATCCATCTGGTATACAAATGCCCCTTGGTAAACCATGTAAATAAATGTATGTATATATATATAAATATGGCGTCCAGATTTGTGGCATGATGTCCTTCTGAGCTGACTGGGAGTATATGATTCATTGCTGTTGGCAGAAGAGTCTTTGCTCTTCTCTTCTTCCCTTTGGGCCTCGAAAGCCTAAAAGGCCAGTGACTCATTCCCTTGACACAGAGGAAGAAGGAGTCCTTTCCCAACTCAGAGCAGCTCTATATATACACACAGAAGAAGCAGTGCAATTCTGAACTGCACCATTTCAGACAGCAAGTGAAGAAGGCATGGGTTTGAATGCTTAGCCTGTATGAAGTGAAATACCTATCAGGGAGAGGGATTCTTTTCCCTACCCTTGCCTCTCCTTTCTGCTAGCTTTCTGGGCTTGCCAGTCAGAAGGTCGGTGGTTCGAATCCACGTGACGGGGTGAGCTCCCATTGCTCTGTCCCAGCTTCTGCCAACCTAGCAGTTTGAAAGCATAGCAGTGCAAGTAAATAAATAGGTATCCCTGTGACAGTGTTTCCATGCACTCTGGCTTCGTTCTCGGTGTCCCGTTGCGGCAGAAGTGGTTTGGTCATGCTGGCCACATGACGTGGAAAGCTGTCTGCGGACAAACGCCGGCTCCCTTGGCCTGAAGCGAGATGAGCGCCGTTACCCCATTGTCACCTTTGACTGGACTTAACTGTCCAGGGGTCCTTTACCTTTTACCATGTTAAAGGGTCTGGAAATCAAGTAGTTGAGGGAGCTGGGAGTGTTTAGCCTAGAGAAGAGGGGACTCGGGATAAGAGTAGTTACAGGTAGGTAGCCGTGTTGGTCTGAGTCGAAGCAAAATAAAAAAATTCCTTCAGTAGCACCTTAAAGACCTTAAAGTTTATATTTTGGTATGAGCTTTCGTGTGCATGCACACTTCTTCAGATACACTAGAAACAGAAGTGTCAGACCCTATATATATACAGAGGGTGGTGGGGGTGGGTGGGAATGGGTGGTGGGCTGATGGGAGTGGTAAACCTGGAGATGGCTGTTAATGGCTGCTGATGGCTGCAATTAGTCCTGGGCTGAGGTGCTAAAGAGGGGATAAGGGAGCCATCTTCAAATACCTTAAATGCCGTCATATGGAAGATGGAGCAAGGGTGTTTTCTCCTGCTCTGGAGGGTAGGACCTGAACCAGTGACTTCAAGTTCCAAGAAAGGTGATCGTGGAATAACTTCCAGACTGTAAGAGCTTTTCGATAGTGGAACAGATTTCCTTAGAAGATGGTGGAATCTTTTTCATAGGAGGTTTTTAAGCATGTGTTGGATGGCCATCTGTCAGGGATTCTTTAGCTGCAATTCCTGCATTGCTTGTCAACATCCTACTTAAAATTGGTGCCTGGAACCGGACACAGTAACCCCAGATATGCTCTAACCAAGGCAGAATGGAGTGGTACTATTACTTCCCTTGGTCCGGACACTATGCTTCTGTTGATGCAGCCAAGAATAGCATTAGCTTTATTTGCTGCTGCATCACACTTTTGACTTGTGCTAAGCTTGTGGCCTGTTAAGACCCCCATATTGCACAGCACATGTAGCTGTCAATCCTGGTGTCCCATATCTTATATTTATGCAGCTGGTTATTCTTGCCTATGTGTAGGACCTTACATTTGCCCGTATTGAAATTAATTTCATTAGTTTGCCCAGTTCTCCAAAAGGTGGTCTTGAATCCTGATTCCGTCTTCTGCAATATTATCTACCCTTTCCATTCTGGTGTCATCTGCAAATTTGATAAGCATCCCCCCCAATTCCTTCATCAAAGTCATTTTCAAAGATGTTTAATAACAATGGGTCCAGGACAGAACCCTGTGGCACCCCACTTGTCACTCCCCACCACCCCCAGGATAAGGAACCATTAACGAGCACTCTTTGGGTTTGGTCAGTCAACCAGCTACAAATTCCCCTAGCGGTAACATCATCCAGCCCGTATTTTACCAGCTTCTGTGCGAAATTGTCACGGCGACTTTGTCGAAAGCCTTACTGAAATCTCTCTACCTTATATTTCCAACGCAGGTTCTGTCTGTGTGTGTGGAAGAAGAGAACATCATCCCATACATCACCAATGTGCTGCAGAATCCTGACCTGGCTCTCCGAATGGCCGTTCGTAACAACCTTGCTGGTGCCGAAGAGCTCTTTGCCCGGAAATTCAATGCGCTTTTTGCCCAGGGGAGCTACTCGGAAGCGGCAAAGGTGGCGGCAAACGCCCCAAAGGTATAGAAAAATGGCTCTTAAGCCATCCAGGCTTTGGTGCCCCTTGAGCGCAGGATCACTCACACAGGGTGTGATGCTGCGGTTACTGCTGGCTGCATGCTTGCTTCACATTGGCTTGTCTCCCAACCCCTGGAGGTGCTCTATTAGCTTTCAGCTTGAGTTATCCCGGGCTGTCGCTTGGGAATTTAGGATGACAGACTACACCCTTTCTATTATACACTGGCAGGTAGGAGTCACGCTCCTCTAGCAATTGGGGCTAAATGTGTGCAGCTGAATGAAGTTGCAGAGGAACATGGGTAGCCCATCTTAAACAGAATCACAATAGTCCAGATGTCTTCGGTTTACAACTCCCATCATACATCTCTGTTGGCAGGGGCTGATGGGAGTTGAGGTTCAGCAAAATCCAAACAAAAGCTGCCTTCAACCCTGGGCTACTGAGTCCACCTGCATGAATGCCATCTCTTCCTTTGCTCTTGAAAGCCCACCTTTCCTGTGAATCCTTTGGCAAAACTCTCCTGTTCACTTGCTGTACTGTAACCTGAAGCAAACACACACAGCATTCCTGTTCCCCCTGTCTCCACACCCTTCCCCCGTCCTCTTGTTTCCCTAGTGGATGCTCTTCGGGGCAGAGATCTGTGCTGTGCAAATAGTAACTTTTAAAAACACCTTATGTACTCTGCCTATTTTTCAGAAGACATTAAAGGTGGGTAACAATCAAAAACAGTATTTTTTAAAAGCAAACAACAACCACAATTCATCTGAACCATAAATGTTAAGTTACTATAAACAGATGCGTGTTGTTTTTGTTTTTTTGGTTCTAACCGGAGGAAGTTATAAGCGTGGGGGCTGCTCCATCTGTAAAGAGCTAGCTATATAACCACCTTTGTGTTCATAATCTAAATGCCCAGTTGGGGGAACTGGGACTGTGAGGTAGTATGAATCTGTGTGGCAATAACTCATTATTTCTGGGATTTTATGAGCAGCACATTTCCTGGCAACAATTCCTATTCACCATTGCAAAAACCCAAAGTGAAAAGTCAGCTGGAATAGCAAGTTCCACTAACTGGATTGTGCCTTGTTCACTAGAGCAGTTCCTGTGTCTGCTGATAGGTTGACAAATGAGGGCACATGTGCATAACTTTAATCTTAAGGTCGGGTAAAATAGTGAAAAATTACGCCCCCTAAAGGACAGGCGATGCATTTTATTTACCCCTCTCTCTTCCAAAGGGGATCTTGCGTACCCCAGACACCATCCGCCGCTTCCAGAGTGTCCCGGCACAGGCAGGCCAGACCTCTCCCCTGCTCCAGTATTTTGGTATCCTGCTAGACCAAGGCCAGCTGAACAAGTACGAGTCGCTCGAACTCTGCCGGCCGGTGCTCCAGCAAGGACGCAAGCAGCTCCTCGAGAAATGGCTGAAAGAAGACAAGGTAAAGCACATCTTTTTGAAGGGGGGGAGGAGTGTGGCTTTAGGAGGTTGCCAGTCACCAAATCCACCCTTTCTGCAGACTGAATTCAGTGGCTCTGTTGTGCATTGAGCCCAAATAGCAGCTGTCCATAAATGAGGGCGTTGAGGTTGCTCTTTAGGGGCTGGTGAGCTACAGATCCGTGCTGTGGCAAATATCAAAATTAAAAGTGCCACCTTGCATATAAAGCAACCTTGTCTTCAGATTGCTGGTTACAGAAAACAGCGTTCATTTGCCAGGACCTTCCCAGATAAACTCAGGGCACTGGATTCTCTACCCCCTTCATTTTCCCAATGCCTTCTGGATCTGTGCCCTATAGAACTGTTTGACCTCTACCAGCTCTTTTGTCTCCAGTTATAATCTGTACATTTTGGTTTGCCTCCTTTAGAAGTAGGTGGGGAGCCTCCTTCGCTCGTTGTTTTAAGTACTTAGAAACTGCTTAATTGTTTTTTTAAAAAAATCCTGTTAATATGTAGTTGTTTTATTACCCGCCCTCCACCCCAAGTTCCCCAGGCCAGGCCACAACAATTTAAAATGTGACATCCTTTTCTCACAATTGTAATTTGTTGTAAACCGTTTGGAGTCTGGAACCGCAATTGGTCTCACTCTACCCTTTACGCACCCCTGCTTGGTATGACTCATAGGGCCCAAGGTGGCTGGCAGGCAAGTGGTGTGTGTGTGTGTGTGTGTGTGTGTGTGTGTGTGTGTGTGTGTGTGTGTTGTCATAGGTGCGCAAGAGACCCCCTGAGTTTCTTCTCCAGCCATTCCCTCTTGCACATTTCACAGCTCTGCCTGTGTCAATTTGCTTCTCTTTTCTAATCTGTTTAATTTTTTTTGTTTCTGCGGGGGAAACAGCTGGAATGCTCTGAAGAACTGGGGGACCTGGTGAAATCTGTGGACCCGACACTGGCTCTGAGCGTCTACCTAAGGGCTAACGTTCCCAGCAAAGTGATCCAGTGTTTTGCCGAAACGGGACAAGTTCAGAAGATTGTGCTGTATGCAAAGAAGGTGATTTGCTGTTGGGCTGGAACAAGGAGGCACTGGAGTTCGTGTTGGGGCGCTCACTTTGCCAACCCTGTTTGGGCCCTGCTGACTGGCAGCAGCGACCAAAGGGACGAGGTTCCTTGGTGATGCCCTTTGGCCATTCCCAAAACCCTCAGAGCTTATTTAGATTTCCACCTTGGGTAGGGCTACTTCAGTGTCGCCCCAGTGATATGATGCTCTCCTCAGGGTGGCCTATCTAGCAGAGAGATTATCCTTGCCCCAGACAGTTTAGTCTTGTGAGCCTTTTATTTCACACCTCTTTATTTTATGGCATGGCACTGCTGGGTAATTTTGTATTTCAACTACCGTAAGTTGTTTTGAAGTGTCTGTGTCCAATTTTTTTATAGCTAAAAACTGAATAACTTGGAAAGAGAGAAGGGGTGGGTTCTGACACAGCATGCACAAGAGATCAGA
Organism: Zootoca vivipara; assembly: GCF_963506605.1. Classification (NCBI taxonomy): domain Eukaryota; kingdom Metazoa; phylum Chordata; class Lepidosauria; order Squamata; family Lacertidae; genus Zootoca; species Zootoca vivipara. Next base: position 4,453,714 of record NC_083290.1, read on the forward strand.
AGCTAGCTATGGAAGTCAGAAGCACAGGATGAACCGGCAGCACCTGTAGAGCTTGCCTGTTTGGGTGGCTGTAGTGATTTAATAGAGGAAGCTACCTTATACGAAATCAGGTTACCGGTCCAGCTAACTCAGTATTGTCTATGCTGACTTGGCAGTGGCTCTCCAGGGTTTCAGGCAGAGTACCGGCATAGGCCACAGGGGTTTGAGCCAGAGCACCCCTGAGCTATGGACCTTCCCCATGGTACTTGGTTGAAGCCCTTTCCAGGAGGTGCGCCAGAGGAGACGAGCCCTTCTGATGTAGAAGCTTAGGCTGAGTGGCTTGCTTTCTAGTTTATGTGTGTCAAATATTTTAGGCCATTTCCTTTCTTTTGAAAAAAAGAGCACAAAGCACATCTTGCCAAAAAAAGAAAAGAAAAAGCGAACAGTAATGAGCAAAGCAGTTTGCAGAATCAATAAACAATACATTTAAAGTCTAAAATGGGATTGGTGAGATTCATATAAAAGACAAGGAATAGTCCTTGGCAAATCAGAAAATAGTAGCAGTAGGAGGCTGGTCCAGAGAGTCTTCCCTGCACCTCTGAGGCTCAGTTTTGGGGTAGCATTTCAGGGGTATGTAATAGAACTTGAGCTTCCAGCAACAGATCTGAAGAACTGGTTGGAAGTTGCCAGGGTAGCTGGTTCTTTAAAAAGTTCACAAAATACCTTTCTGTACATGTGTTTGTGTGTGTAGGTTGGCTACACTCCTGACTGGATCTTCCTCCTGAGGAATGTGATGCGCATTAGTCCAGACCAAGGACAGCAGTTTGCCCAAATGCTGGTTCAGGATGAGGAACCTCTTGCAGATATCACCCAAGTAAGTAAAACTTGAACATGAAGAAAAAAGAAGGTACCTTTTTGGCTTCTGGAGACCTGAAAATACTGATTGGCCCTCCGGAAAGGCGTTTGTGTCAATTTTTAGATGAAAGGTATTGGAGTAGGAAATTCAAGGAATAACTTGGTTTGTCATTTTAAGAAGTGATTCTATGGCCAAAGCTTGTTTTCCACAAGCATAATTCTAGATAAATCAAGGCTGTTGTGAAGATACCAAAGGCTGCATCTACAAATGAACACTGGAAACCGGGTGGTTCTCCAGGACTGATTGCAGCAATAGTTTATTTGCTCTTGTGGGAAAGTGGTCTTTAAACATGCAAACGGTAAAAATAAAATAAAAAATGGAATAAGTTACTCAGTCCCTCCGGAACTTTTTTTTTTTTTTTTGCAATGCATGGAGTCTTTGAAAGGTGGAATTTGTGGTTTCTAGGATCAGGTTAGAGACCCTGCCACAGCCTATGCGGCTCTCCCAATGCTGCTGGCCTTCAAATCCCATCATGCCCAGCCAGCATGGCTGATGGTCAGGGATGATGGGAATTGTAGTCCCAACAGCTGGAGAACCACTCATTCCAACCCATCCTTTGCAAGACCCTTGAGTAGTGAGTAAGAGCAGATTTGTGCTACGTCAGTGTTAATGACTGGAAGCAGCTCCTTGAGAGCCTTGGGATATGGACGGTTTCTTCTGATTTAGATAACTTGTATAGTTAGCCAGGATTTTGGGGGGAACAAATTGTACGGTGCTTTATTCCCTACCTCAGGACAGTTTTAAGTAGTGTGAACTCTACATCGAACCTTCTCTTTCCCCCTCCAGATAGTGGATGTGTTCATGGAGTACAACCTGATTCAGCAGTGCACAGCCTTTTTATTGGATGCCCTGAAAAACAACCGCCCATCCGAGGGACCTTTGCAAACCCGCTTGCTTGAAATGAACCTCATGCACGCCCCTCAGGTAGGTACTTTTTTTGGGGGGGGTATGGAAACTTTGCAACCAGGTGGGTGTTATGGACTAAAGCTCAGTAGCTCTGGGGCCGGCACCCTTGATTCCGTGATTATATTCCCCCTGTTGCTGTTCTGAAAGGCTGCAGGAACAACCCAAATGGGGATTGAACTTTACCCAGTAGTTGGTGGGTTGCTTCAAAGCAACCACACTGTCTAGATCAGGTGTGGGGAATCGTTGGGCCTCTGGGTGTTCCTGAACTACAACTCCCATCAGCCACAGCAAACATACCGGTAGTCAGTGGCATGGGATGAAGAGAGTTAAGGCTCCAGAAATATACTCATCCCTTTCTTGATTTGTGGAATGAGTATTTCTGCACCATGTATACCATTCTTGAGCCTCAACATGTGTTAACAATAGAAACTCAAAAGAGTTATTCAGTCCGGCGCTCTGATTTGTAAACAAAACATTAAGAAATATCAGAGGTGGCTGCATCAGTCTGGTAAGACACAAAACAAACCAAGAGTCCTCTGAAAATGAGGGCTGTGGTTCTGGTGTTGTTCTAAAGCTGTGAATGAGCAGCCCTGGTGAGCCTCCTTAAGTAAGAAATTCAGAGCAGGTGCCACATAGAAATGCCTGGAATATCCCTACTTCTCCAAGCAGGCTGCTTTTACCCCTGATGATGGATTCTCCGAGCGCATGGGAGGAAATATATTTGAGGTTTGCCGTGCCACGTTACTGGCTTTCCTTATAGCCTCTTAAAAGCTTACACCTGGTGGCAAAGCCGTAAGCGTAGAATGAAGCCTCCCTTTTGACTGCCAAATCTCCCTTTCCTTCCAGGTTGCTGATGCCATCCTAGGAAACCAGATGTTCACCCACTACGACCGAGCCCACATTGCCCAGCTGTGCGAGAAAGCTGGCCTCCTCCAGAGAGCCCTGGAACACTTCACCGACTTGTATGACATCAAGCGCGCCGTCGTCCACACTCACCTTCTCAACCCCGAGGTACAGGGTCCCAAACCAGCTGTATTTTGAAATGAGTCTTTCCATCACTGATGGTAGATTCCTCCCATTCCAGTCCTCTGCTTTGGGTGCTTGCTGTGTGCAAATTGGACTTAGAACATCACCATGGGTTAGATTTTTTTTTTGACTGCCTGCTTTTAACCTGCAGTGGTTGGTGAACTACTTTGGCTCCCTCTCGGTGGAAGACTCCCTCGAATGTCTCCGGGCGATGCTCTCGGCCAACATCCGCCAGAACTTGCAGATATGCGTCCAGGTTGCTTCAAAGTACCATGAGCAGCTTTCGACCCAGTCCCTCATTGAACTCTTCGAATCTTTCAAGAGCTTTGAAGGTAAGGCAACTGGGCCACCTCAGCTCTTCGCCACAGGGATGAGGAACCTATTTCAGCCTGGGGGGGCCGTATCCCCTCCTGGGGGGCCACTTGCTTAGTGGTGTCCAGGGCCAGGGGCAAAAGCGCACGGAGCAATGAATGTAAAGGTTTCCTTTTGTACAGTAAGGTGAGCCAATGTGGTGCTGTGATCGGGGTCTCTGACTAGGACCTGGGAGACCAGGCTTCGTATCCCTGCTCAGCCATGAAACTCACCAGGCGATGGGCAAGTCACTCCATCTCAGCCTAACTAACTTCCCTCACAGGGTTGTTATGAGGATAAAATTGGGAGGAAGAGAATCGGGTGCACCACCTTGAGCTGCTTGGAGGAGAAGTTGGGGTGTGAATGTAATAAAATAAACAACAAATACACACACCTCTCTATCCTCCAACCAACTGAATAAGAGGCACTATCAGTGTTCAAGGGCACATTTCCAGCCAGCCTAAGTTCACTTGGGGACCCAGGTGGCGCTGTGGGTTAAACCACTGAGCCTAGGGCTTGCCGATCAGAAGGTCAGCGGTTCGAATCCCTGTGACGGGGTGAGCTCCCGTTGCTCGGTCCCAGCTCCTGCCAACCTAGCAGTTCAAAAGCACGTCAAAGTGCAAGTAAATAGGTACCACTACAGCGGAAAGGTAAACGGCGTTTCCATGCGCTGCTCTGGTTCACCAGGAGCGGCTTTGTCATGCTGGCCACATGACCTGGAAGCTGTATGCCGGCTCCCTCGGTTAATAACACAAGATGAGCGCCTCAACTCCAGAGTCGGTCACAACTGGACCTAATGGTCAGGGGTCCCTTTGCCTTTACTTTGAGTTAACTTGAGGAGGGTGCAAAGCAGAGCTGGTGAAGAATGTGAGGGAGTGTGGCTGGGATGAGATAGGGCTTGCACCACGAGGACAGACGGGGCATGTGAGTCTGCAGAAATGAGCCTTGTGCACAAAGGTTGATGTGCTCACCCCTGGCATGTGGCCCAGATGAGAATGTGGTGCTCAGTCTGAAAGGTTCCTCTTCCCGCAGTCCTACAGGAACTTGTATTGCACAAACTTGGTCTCACAGTCGTACAATTGCTCCACTTGATTCCCAAGGTACTGGCATTTAATTTTAAAGTCTCTTCTTCACTTCCCCCACTTAGGTCTCTTCTATTTCCTGGGCTCCATCGTCAACTTCAGTCAGGACCCAGATGTGCACTTCAAATACATCCAGGCTGCTTGCAAGACAGGCCAGATTAAAGAGGTGGAAAGAATTTGCAGAGAAAGTAACTGCTATGACCCAGAGCGGGTGAAGAACTTCCTCAAGGTAAAAAAAGGAGAGGAGAATCCTCCGCGCTCCCACCTCAGCTCCCCATAGCGAGGCCAGCTTATCCTTGGCTTGTGGTTTTTAATTCTTATTTTGGTGGTGGAGGCCATTGGAAATAACAGCACAGCTCAGGCCATTGATAAATCTATTGGAATATAAGAGGCCTTTGATTCCTAAAAGAGCATGGGCATTTTGTTAAAAACATTCCTGCATTTCAGGGGGTTGGACTGGGTGACCCTGGGGGGTCCCTTCCAACCACAATTCTGCGATTCTACGAAAATGCCACCACCTGAAAGTACAGCTAAGTATTGATTTTGGCAATTTGGCAGAGCAAAGGGCTAAATCACAGGCGAAGGAGCTGTTTGACAGTGGAATGGTCTCGGGAGCTTATGGGCTCTTTCCTTGGAGGTTTTTAAGCAGAGCTTGGCTGGCTATCTGTCACAGATACTTGAGTTCATTGCAGGGGGTTGGACTAGATGACCTGTGGGGTCCCTTCCAGCTCTACAGTTCTATGGTTCCATGACCTGTGGCCCTCCAGTTGTTGCTGGTGTTGAACTCCCATCAGCCCCTGCCAGTAGGGTCATTGATCCAGGATGATGGGAGTTGGAAGTCCAATAACACCTGGAGGGCCAGAGGTTCCCCACTCCTGGCCCCGAACCAAAGTTGCTCAACACTTGTGGCAGCTCTGGTTAGCCATATCCACCCACTTCAATAGGTCTACATGGGGGACAACCCATAGGGAGGAATAGATCTTGTTAGTGGGGATGGTGTGGGGAGCTAGAGCAAAGGAAGAGGCTTTGGGACCCTTGTAAAGTAATCTAGCAATTGTCTTTGAAGCCAGCTTTTAAGCAGCGGTTTCGAGTTGTGTGTGTGTGTTTGTGAGTCAACCATTTCCTGATCAGTCTGTTGTCTTTTGTGCTTATCCTTGTGTCTGTGGGATGTTCAGGACATGTACCAGGTAAACCTTCCAGTATAGAAGTCTCCCCGATCTGTTAACTCCTTCAGTGTCCACTTTTCGTGTAGAGGCTTGTATCCTGGGATTAGCAGTCTTGAAAAACTGTGTGTGTGGTGGCTTACTTTTCCTCTTAGAACACAATCCTTTCTTGTGCCTGCGTGTGTGACCTAGACACCTTGCTTTCAAATGTCATTCACAGGGAAGAGCACTACCTATTATTTCATTACTAGGAGTCCTAGAGTTGGATTCAACGAAGTCCTGCTCAGGGTGGACCATTGAAATTAATGAACCAAGCTAGTCATGCCTATTAACGTCAGTGGGTCTACTCACAGGGGGGCAATTTGATTTTTAAGGGGGGCAATTTGGAAGCTTTAGACCAAGTTGTGGTTAAACCACTGAGCCTAGGGCTTGCTGATCAGAAGGTCGGCGGTTCGAATCCCTGTGACGGGGTGAGCTCCTGTTGCTTGGTCCCAGCTCCTGCCAACCTAGCAGTTCAAAAGCACGTCAAAATCCAAGTAGATAAATAGGAACCGCTACACCGGCAAGGTAAACGGCGTTTCCATGTGCTGCTCTGGTTTGCCAGAAGCGGCTTTGTCATGCTGGCCACATGACCTGGAAGCTATACGCTGGCTCCCTCGGCCAATAATGCGAGATGAGCGCGCAACCCCAGAGTCGGTCACGACTGGACCTAATGGTCAGGGGTCCCTTTACCTTTACCTTTAATGGCCTTTTAGGCTTCCTCCACATGAATAGAAGTTCACTTTTTGAATAATAAGAATTATATATCATGGGGGGGGGGCAATCAGGATTTTAGAGATGCTTAGGTGGGACATGGCCAAAAAACGGTTGGGAACCACCTGTCTATTCTGGGGCGCTGTGTGTTTGGGTAGCATCTTGTCCTTGGGTTGCTTCCCTCATCCTCAGCTGGGGAAGAGTTGCTAAGGCCCCCACAATGGGTCTGGTTCAAGAGGATTGTTGCCCTTGTAGAACTTGGCAAGGAGGTGGATGGGGACATACCTAGAATGAGGTGGCTGGTGTTGGCTCTTCCCACCAGTCCCAGCGTGCACCACCCAGCTCTGTAAGCAGATCCCGTTTTAAGAGACTGGATTAGAAGACACTGCATTCAGATCAAGGTGCTCTTGGCCCAAGCAGGAGGATGGAGGCAAGCAAGAATCCACTCTCTCTCCAGTTTGCAAGAGCTTCCTCCATTTGGCTACCTGGAAATTGTTCACTTGCCTGAGGGGATCAGGCAGGCATGACTGGGAAGTGCAAGGTGAAAGGGCTCAAGTACTCTAGACACGCCACCCTTCGGTATTAACGCAAGCCTTAATCTGTATTAGCCTCCACAATCCCAGGGTGGATCCTGCGCACTGTGTAACTTGTAGCAGTTGGCAAATGCTGAGGCCTAGTCTAGGCTTGTAATCCTTTTGTCTCCTGTGCTTTCTGTAAAACTGTCTGCAAAGCGTGAAGCTATGGCGGTAAACTCGATGGCTGATTTTTTTTAAAAAAAAAACCACCACCACCCAAAAAAATAATAAATCGGGAGTTTGGGGCAGGATAAGGCCTTGGGACATGCATGGTTGTAAAGAAGAATAAAGTCTGTAAATAAGCTCATTACATTAAATTTGGATAGAAACCTGTCTGTCCCTAGGGTGTATAAACGCCTTCATCTTGCCAAACTTGCTTTTCACAGCACAGTTACAGCCTTCTTCAGGAAAGCAGTGGGGGAAGGAGTTCATTCAAACCTTGATTCCCCCCCCCCCCGGTTTTTTTTTGCAGGAGGCAAAACTGACAGACCAGCTCCCACTGATCATCGTTTGCGACCGCTTTGACTTTGTGCACGATCTGGTGCTGTACTTGTACAGGAACAACCTCCAAAAATACATTGAGATCTACGTGCAGAAGGTAAGAAGCAAGTGGTCCTAACTCCTGAAAAGGGGAACCCCCAGCCCTTCCCTGATAAGCCACCTTGGCTCACGGGCTGCTCTTTGTCACAAACTGACAAGAGTCAAGAAAAGGTGGTGCTCACTTAAACTTCAGCTCAGTCCCTGAGATCATCTACCTCACCGGTCGCTCCCCGAGTGGATGAGGCTCATCTGATTAAGAACAAGCCCAGTTCTATGAAATACTGTGCCAATAGAAATTCCAACAGGCTCATTCTCTGCTTCTGATTTTTTCAGCTTCTAAGCACCTGCTGAAAACTTTCCCATCCTGCCATGCCTATGCAGACAATTAAGAGTATTATTTATTTCATTCATTACGTTGATATCCCACTTTTCCTCCAAAGAGTTCACGGTAGCATGCGTAGTTCTCCCCCGCCCCATTTATCCCCCCGCCAACCAGGCCATAGTCCAGCACCATAGTCCTGGCCAAGGCATGCATCTTTCCACAATAGTTAATTGAAGTCTTAATATGGCTTTTATTGTATTTTATATATATATATCATTGTCGTAGGTCGCTTTAATGAAATAACAGTATGTTATATATATTTCTTTAAATAAACAGCGCTCTGGCTTTAATCTCATTGGGCTGCTGTCTTGGATTTCTAGTCTGTACAGAATCTACCTTGTAGTCAACTGGCTTCAAACCTCTCTTATATAGCGACCTGCATTGTCAAAAGTGTGTCTAATGAAATAGTCAAACGGAATCCGTTCCGGAAGTCTCTTCGACTTCCAAAACATTAGGGAACCTAAGTGCGGCTTCTGATTGGCTGCAGGAAGCTCCTGCAGCCATGTGGAAGCCTCATTGGACATCCAGGTTCCAAAGGACGTTCGCAAACCAGAACACTCACTCCCAGGTTTGCGGCGTTCAGGAGCCAAAACTGCCGAGTACCAAGGCGTTTGGAATACAAGTTACGACTGTATAGTCAAATGTTGGGGATGGTCTCCCTGTTAGCTTCCTATGCTGATAGAGCCAAACCAACCCAGATCAAGGGAGCACCTTCTGGCAGGGTCTGTCTGAGAGGATGGTTGTTTAACTGCCCCCCCCCCCAAGTTGCATCCTTCACTGTCCCGCTCTGAGAGCTGGAGCTTGTTTTGTAAGTGGGCAGTAACTTGAGGTTGGAGTGTGAGGTTTGGAGCCTTTTTGTGTCTAATTGTGGTTTCGCTGCTTTAATGCCATCTTGGGGTTGCTGCAGGTGAACCCGAGTCGCCTCCCTGTGGTCATCGGGGGCTTGCTTGACGTGGACTGCTCCGAAGACGTCATAAAGAGCCTGATCTTGGTTGTGAGAGGGCAGTTCTCCACAGATGAGCTTGTTGCTGAAGTAGAAAAAAGAAATAGGTAAACCTCACGTGGGTTGTGGGAACAGTGTTCTGTTTTGTGGGGGCACCAACATTCTCCAATATTGCTAACCAGGAATGTTGAACCTCTTTTTTTGAGTTGTGGCGCCATTCTGTTGTGATTAATCACCTTCTAAACCACCACCTCAAGGCGGTTTACACATAATTGTTGGAAAGAGAATATCAGTTGGTAATTGATCAAGGCTAATACTGAAAAAAGCTATTTGGCCATTACAGAAATAAACAATAGCCCCATAAAGCTAATATTCCAGGGAAGCTTTTTGAGCCGGAGGGCCACATTCCCTCCTGGGCAACCACCTAAGGGCCACATGCTAGTGGGGGGGGGGCAGGGCAAGAGGCAAAAGTGGGCAGGAGAGCCACGAATGTTAAATTTATCTTTGAAGTTAAACTAGGTTAGCTTGTACACATACTCCCAGACCCCTCCCTCCAAGCAAGTTAGTTCTAGGATACACATTACTTCCAAGTAGAAGCACTTGAGAAGAATAGAAAGCAGGGTTGGCGAGGGAGGTGGCCCAAGGAGAGTTTTGAGGGCCAGCTAGAAAGCCTTGAGGGCCATGTTTGGCTCCTAGGCCTAAGGTCTCCCCACCCCCCAGTGAATTCCAAGTAACGGATGGGAGAGTAGATCCTTTCCTTAAATCCCCTAGTGAGTTTATGGCTGTGTAGCGCTCTGAAGCAGGGATTTGAGGAGCCATTTGGCAATATTATCCTTGCATGTTCAGCATGCATTTTCCCTGCTCTCTTCATTTCATTGATTGCTTATTTTTTTCCTCGTTACTTTTAAAGAAAACTTCTTGGATTCAATGTGAGCCGGCTTTTTTTTTAATAAAAAAGAATTCATTATTTCACTACCCTCCAAGGGGCTCAGGGTGGTGGTGTGTGTACATGGTGGTTCTTCCCTTCCCCATTTTATTCCCACAACAACCTTGTGAGGTAACTTAGGCGGGGAGACCAGGACCTGGCCCAAAGTGTGAGCTTCATAGCTAAGTGCAGATCTGAGCCCTGATCTCTCAGGTCCTGGTCTGACGCTCTGACCGCTGCATCATCGCCACTCGCTCTCTTATCAGCTGCTTTCGAGAGCATGGCGCACTGTTACTTCATCCTTTGCCATCAGCCCTCCAGATGTTTAGGACTACAACTCCCAGCTGATTTGGTTGGCCCTTTGGTCGGCCCTCACGGCCCTTCCCTTCATCAAATCTGGCCCTCTTTGAAAAAAGTTTGGACACCACTGCACTACTTGAATGCTGCCCTCTAGAGGATGTGTGTGTGTGTGTGCGCACACGCGCTGGGTCATAGAAAGACATTCATTTGTCCAAACATGCCCTTTTGGGATCTACCCAACCAATTGACTATTATTATTATTTTCCTTTTTAAAGGTTGAAACTCCTCCTGCCCTGGCTGGAAGCCCGAATTCATGAGGGCTGCGAGGAACCAGCCACCCACAACGCACTGGCTAAAATCTACATTGACAGTAACAACAACCCCGAGAGGTTCCTTCGCGAGAACCCCTACTATGACAGCCGGGTGGTGGGGAAGTATTGCGAGAAGAGAGACCCACATCTGGCCTGCGTCGCTTACGAGCGTGGGCAGTGCGACCAGGAGCTAATTAATGTGAGTATCCGACACCCTGCGTCTCTCTTAGCTAGAAAGATGCTCTTGTAGTGTCTTTCGGAGTCAGGAAATGATGCTGGATACAATGTTAATGAAAAAGTAGGTTGCTTGGCTCAATTCTGAGCAGTTCTGAAGATTGTGTGTACTCAGAAGCAGCAGAACTTAAGTTGGTTGGAAGAATGGAAGGCTTGATTTGAAGAGACTGGTAAAACAGCAGGTTGCAAGTTTCAGTGTATTCCTCAACTAGCATTGCTGTCTGTATTTGAAAATCAAAACGCCCTCCTACATCAAAGTGCTCTGCCCTCCGACATCAAAGTGCTTAGTTGTATTCTCTATGGCAGCGGCTGGTGAGGAAACACTGGAAAACTGTTCTAGGATTAACATGGAGGTGGTAAGCAAACATTTGGCAGATTGCTTTAGTTGAAAAGTTAACAGGGGATTTGAAGGCTATGAAAGGTAAGCAGAGATGACTTTGACACAGTTTGGTTTGGTTTTATTTCATACTAGTCTAGTTTTTTGCTGCTCCAGAGGGTAGGACCCAAACCAATGACTTCATGTTACACGAAAGGAGATTCCAACTAAACATCAGGAAGAACTTGCTGATAGTAAGAGCGGTTGGGCAATGGAATGGACTCCCTCAGAAGGTGGTGGGCTCTCCTTTATTGGAGATTTCTAAGCAGAGTTTCAGTGACCATCTGTCAGAGGTGCTTTAGTTGTAATTCCTACATCCCAGGGGGTTTGTCTAGATGACCCTTGGAGACCCTTTCACCTCTACAACTCTCTGATTCTATCATTCTTCCATCCACCCATGGAGACCTATGGAGAGACTGCTTAAGTTAATCTACCAAACTTCGCAGTGAACACTATTGCAGCAGATAAATCTGTTTTACATTGATGCTAGTTGTTTGTATGTTCAGAAACCCATTCAATAAAAACACGTGAACAAAAAGCGAGAGCAAAGAGTGGCAGCCAGAAACCGACGTCCCCGGGCAGGACTGGCCTGTTCCAGCCCATGTTCTACTCCAAACCCTCCCAAATGACCAAATGCTGTGCACTGACTGAACTTTTTGCTTCTGTAAAATCCAGGCTCGGAACTCTTGACGCTTTCTCTCTCTCTCCCTCTACCTCCCCCTCACAAAAGAACACCTCTGTTTCCCGGCCTGAATATATTCTCTCGCATTCCAGGTTTGCAATGAGAACTCCCTCTTCAAGAGCCTTTCGCGTTACTTGGTGCGCCGCAAAGACCCTGAGCTATGGGCCAGTGTACTGCTGGAGAGCAACCCTTACCGGAGACCCCTGATTGACCAGGTACTTTGCGCTCCCCTCGAATCCCCTTTGCTTGTGCTGTGTGTACACTTAAGAAAGTGAGCAATAGGCAAACAAGTTGGCAGCTGTAGGTACCCATTGCTCACCTTCCCCCCCCCTTCTCTCATCAGGTCGTGCAGACAGCTCTCTCTGAAACTCAGGACCCCGAGGAAGTATCTGTCACCGTCAAGGCTTTCATGACCGCCGACCTCCCCAATGAACTCATTGAGTTGCTGGAGAAAATTGTTCTTGACAATTCGGTGTTCAGTGAACACAGGTCAGTACTCTTGTGTTTGTCAGTCTTATATCTCACCCTTACGCCTCAAATAATACTTGGAGATGCTTGGAAATTTGTGAGTAAAACCTCAAAAGCGCAGGCAGCTTGCTGGATAGGATTTTTAGCACTGTAAGGGCTTTTTTTTTTTAAGCAGGTGCCAAAATAGAAGACGTTGAAGACATCTGCCTAATCTCAATGGACAGGGAGTTCCAGAGTGGAAGACTTGATTCCTTACAATTGCTGAACGAATATTAAGTGGCAGTTCATTATTATGTCAAGTCACACTATTTGTCTATGTAGCCCAGGCTTGGAAGCCTTTGTGCCCCCAGATGAGGCAGAACTGCAGCTCCCACCAGCCCTAGCAAGCATGACCAGAGATTATGGGAGTTGTAGTTCAGCAACCTCTGGAGGCACAAAGGCTCCTCACACCTCATCGAGCTGCTTACAGTTAGCAACTGCCACGGACTCTTCTAAGGTCCTCGACAGAGGGCCAAAAACCCTTCTCAGCTACAGAGATCTGGGACTGAACCTGTGAACTCACTAAACCTTTATTATGCGGTTTGAATGATGGCTGCTGATGCCTTAATTCCTTGCTTTACTATTCCTTGCTTTTTCCTGTAAAGGAATCTGCAGAACCTCCTCATACTGACAGCTATCAAGGCCGACCGGACCCGAGTCATGGAATACATCAACCGCCTGGACAACTATGATGCTCCTGATATTGCCAACATCGCGATCAGCAACGAACTCTTTGAAGAGGCCTTCTCCATCTTCAGGAAGTTTGATGTGAACACCTCCGCAGTGCAGGTAATGCTGGGCGTCCATGTCTCTGAATTCTGGGTATGGTTCTCTTCACGGAGCTGAGCATTGGTTTGTATCCCCAAACTGCTCTGTGTATTTGTGCTGAAGGTGCCGATTCCATGTTAAGGGAATCCAGCCCAAGTTTTAAGTGTTCCAGTTCACCAGAATCTGCAGGGGTTCTAGCCCAGGTTTTACATACAGCTCAGGAGCCCTAGATACTAACTAGACCCTTGGGGGGAAGCTGCAAAGATTTATAGCGGGCTTTTCTCATGCCTCGTGTTAAGAGTTCCTGATAAAGTGGCTTGGTCATCCTTTGTGTGAAGGCTTTGAGAGGCCTAACTAGGCACATGCTAGGCTCAATTCTGGCCAAACTGCTCTTGCACTGGCAAATTCTTACCACAAGCACGCTATTAGTTTTCATTTTTTAAATGGCAGCCGTCTCCCCACCTTCTAGGTTTTGATCGAACACATTGGCAACTTGGACCGTGCATACGAGTTCGCTGAGCGCTGCAACGAGCCAGCCGTGTGGAGCCAGCTTGCCAAAGCTCAGCTTCAGAAAGGGATGGTTAAGGAAGCGATAGACTCCTACATCAAAGCGGACGATCCTTCTTCATACATGGAAGTGGTTCAGGCCGCGAACGCCAGCGGTAAGGCTTGGGAACCCCCCATATAAAGCTTTGTTTTCAGTATAGCCTTTCTTCTGGGAGCTTTCAGAACAGGCAGCACCCAGGTGGGATTGTAGTAACTTAAGCACTTCTGCCAATGTAGAAAGTTTGACGCATCCCGGAAGTCATAATTCAAATGCATTGGGTGACCTTCCTTTCTTTCAAGAATTCATTCATTCCTTCTGCTTCTCATCTCACATTCTCAGTCCAGCATTGCTCTTAATGTGGTTTGCAGTAAACACAGTTATAATTATGGCAGCTGGATGAAAACAGAGAAGGACGGCAGTGCCATTATGGGAAACCTGTGACTGAACTGTGGCTCCCATCACCGCTTTGGCCTGCTGCTGGGACTAAAGGGAACTGGAACCCAACACTTAGAGGGCGGCCAGTTCCTCGTCCTTGTTGCTAAATGTTGCCAAGGTTTGATTCCCCCTTCCCTTTCCAATCAACTCTCCACTTCTCATGCTCCAACACAGGGTGAGGAGCCTCTGACCTGTGGGCCTAATTAAGCCCGCCATACCATTTTGGCCTAGTCAAGCCCTTTTGCCCTCTATCCAGTACTATTTTTTCTAGAAAAAGAGATGCCGGAACTCACCATGAACACCTTCCTTGTTCTCTCATAATGACAATGGCGCCCGCCTGAGAGGTGCCGGAACTGAGTTCCGGCTAGAAAAGAAAGCCCTGCCCATACCTCACCTCACAATGTCAGATGAGGGGGTGGGTCCCAAAGGAGTCTGGCAGGCACATCCAGTCAGCTGACTGTCGGCGGCTGCAAGGTGCTTTGAAAGCCCCATTCAGCTGATTGTCAGGACTTCAAAGCGCAGGGCAGGTCTCTGCATGCACAGTCCTTAAAGAGAGCCCTGCATTGCCAAAGTCCCACTACTCGGCTGGTATTGACTGCCTTAGGGAGTTCCACTTTGGAAATTCCCTCGAGTAGCTCAGTGGGCTGGAGGAAGCCACTTGGATTCAATGCACTTTGAATACAAACTGCTTGCTCGGGGCAGGGGGGAGCACTTCCTTAACTGAAGCATTTCCCCCCTCTTTCCAGAGGAAGCAGCTTATCTCTAACCAAGTTTTACTGAAGAGTTGAAATAAATGGACCAAACTTAGTCATGTCCATTATTTTCATTGGTACTATTCTGAGTAGCATTGGCTACAACACTTTGCATTCAAAGCACTGAAAGAAGTGCTTTAAATGCAATCAGTTTTCTGGATGGAGGGGAAACGCTCTTTTCTTCTTCTTCTTTAAAAAGGAGCGCTTCTCCCTCCAGAGTTGAAAGGGGCTCCCTGTGACCAATTCTCAGCTGGTTGTTCCAGGGAGCCTCTTTCAAGGGGCACTTCCAGCCTTCAGAGGAGGCTGCTGATCCTCTGGTGGTTACCAAAATGTCCTTTGGACTTTGGCAGGTTTCAGTCACCTTCCACTGTTATGATGTTGGGTGAGTGGTCCTTCCCACATGCGGAGTCGCCCTGTGGGGTGGTTGGAAGATCAAGACCTTTCCTGGCAGCTATATCCGGTTCCACACCCCCAGCTCCACCATGACAACCCAGAAACGCAAGAGAGTGATTAAAGAGCTGGCTATTGCACATGGGAGTCTGACCTGACTGTTGCACTTTGTTCCACAGCGTAGGGCTCTTGAGAGAGGGGTCTGTTTTCGCTTTCCTTCAAGTTTCTCTAGAATGGCTGGATCAAGCAGGGTTTGCATTGCAGCCAGTCACACGTGAAACTTTCCCCCTCAGCCCTCCTCTTCCTTTCTGAAAACATTTTAAGCAGAACTTTATTGGATGAGGAATTCCTAGTTCTGAGACAGTGGCCTGGCTCATACATCATGTTACACCAGCTTCTTTGTCTTTTTTTAATTTTTTTGAGTTTCAAAGATTTTTGACAATTTAACTTCAAATTTAAAATAATTTTTATAAGTTGCCTTTTCACCCTTCCTCCTGCCCCCTCTTGCTACATTAAGCCTCCCTCTTCCTGGTTGCAGGAAGCATAGTCGTCCTGCAACATTGGCTTTCTATTTGTTAAAGGAGCCTGTTTGCTTTCTTCTCCCTGTTCCCCAGTTTTTGTCACCTTCCTTCAGGGTGACCAGGCCGAGGGGTAGAAGAGTCCCTATCCAGGATTCTAACAATCACAGGAGGACTGTACCAACATAACAATTGGTTGTCCCTCGTTTAACTCCCCTCCCATAACTGCAACTGGGAGAAGGGTCTCTTCCCCCACCCTTCCGGGTCCCACTTTTTGGATCCCACAGTAGAGGAAAAGATGAGAATCTGCCCCCCCTCCCTAATGGCAAGATACCCAAGTGGTTGGCAAAGTACATTTATCCTCTACCAGATGCGTTGAACAGACTTGCTCAGTATAAGGGGCGGATGACAAAGAAGTGGATTGTTTGGCTGACCCGATTTTTTTTTCCTCCCCTCTTCCCTAGTTTTGGGAAGCTTGTGTTCTGTCCAGCAAGAATGAGCGACTGTGTTTTGCTCTAATAGCTCAGCACGCAGCTCAAGTCTAAGTACGAATTAATCAGTGTTCTGGGGGGCTCATCCTGTTTTTGCTTTTTGCCAGTGTCGCACATGCCGTGATGTTGTCCACCCCTCCCTTTCCTAAAAAGTGACGTTCCTCGTTGAGTGAGACTGTGCGGTCGAGTAATAAGTACGAAGTGAAGGATCTCCGTCTTTCAGCCTCACTGGGCAACGCTGCCGATTTTCAGCATGATGTGACCTTGAACTTTCCCCCCCTTTTTTTTCTCTCCTCTCCTCTCCCTCTTCCCCCCAACCTAGGAAACTGGGAGGAGCTGGTGAAATACTTGCAGATGGCCCGCAGGAAGGCCCGGGAATCCTATGTGGAGACGGAACTCATTTTCGCACTTGCTAAAACAAACCGTTTGGCCGAGCTGGAAGAATTCATCAATGGGCCCAACAATGCCCACATTCAACAAGTGAGTCCTTCCGTCAGCCTTTTAAATGCGAATTTCAAGTGTGTTTTGTTTTGTTTGTTTAGTGTGGTTAGTTCAGCTCCTCTTGTCTCTTTGCAAGGTTTGGATGGGCCTATTGGAGGTTTATTTTCTTTCTTTTTTTGCACCCCCAAAAAAAATTCTTTACAGCTTTAGATACAAAGATTTTTTTGGGGGGGGGAGGGGATCTCGAGTATCAAAATGATTTTTATATGGGATTTGAGAAGTTTTCTTTGGAGTGGTTAGCGTGTTGAGGGCTGGGAGGACCTGGTTTGAATCCCCACTCAGCCATGAAACTGCCCTGGGGTGGCCTTAAGACAGTCACCACCTCTCAGCCCATCCTACTTCAAAGGGCTGTTGTGGGGATAAAGTGTGTAGGAGCCATGTAAACTTCTCTGAGCCCCTTTGGAGAAAGAATGGAACGAAAACAGAACGGATGGGCTTCTGAAATAACGGATCTAAACTTGTGCATGTGCTTTTGTAAAAAGAAAGCCAGGCTTTTTGGTTAAACTGGTCCAGTAGTGTTTTTTTGTTTTTTTTTTTGTTTCGTTTCTATACAGTTTTATTGGTCTTATGTCACAAATGAACAAAAGTATACAGTGACCTATGTGTGGAGCAGTGAAAGCCTATACAGGCAGCCACGAGTTGCCAAATTCGCACAACTTGTGAAATGTAATTCAAACTGTGTTACATGTGAGGGCATATCACGGAGATCAAGCTAGTGAGACTGTAGCCGTGCTATACCATTGTGTGGGTCAAATCTCTATTCCCATTCACAAAACTGGCAAATTGGAGCCACACTTTGCGAAATTGATCGGTCCAGCATTCATATTTCATTGGAACTGTTCATCCCACTCCAAAAGCTTAGATAAATGCTTTTGTTATGGTCAAATGGTTCAGATAGTTTAGCCTTGTTTTGTCATTGCTTTTGGGGGTGGGGGGTGGGAAGGACAGACGGTGCCTAAATAATGAGAAGTTGAAAATAAACAGAGAAAAAGAAGTCATTTCATTAGATGTGCTTACTTGCATAATTGCTTTCCCAGTCCTTTTAGAAGTTATGTTAATATAAGCAAATACAAGAGATAGACAGGGGGAGAATTGAAAATTAGTAGAAAGGATTTCATAGAAATGAAACTAGTAATAATGATAGAGAGAGGACACCATAGACGATACAGAAGGGGAAGAAAAGGAAAGAGAAAGAGAAGGGTATAAAAAATAAAAAGGTAAGGGAGAAAAATTGGGTGTGGGTGTAATGCAGAGAAAAGGTATTCAGATAGAGAACAGGTAGTAAGGAGAGATGTGACCTCAATTTCAAGAGCGGACGCTTAAGTATGAAATGAGCATTTGGATGGATAGATGAAATCAAGCACTTTTCCTTTTCACCGTCTTCCTCTCTAGGTTGGCGACCGTTGCTATGATGAGAAGATGTACGACGCAGCCAAGCTTCTCTACAACAATGTCTCCAACTTTGGGCGCTTGGCTTCCACATTGGTCCACCTCGGCGAATATCAGGCAGCCGTGGACGGGGCCCGGAAAGCAAACAGCACTCGGACTTGGAAGGAGGTGAGCCCTTTGCTTCATGCAATACACAGAGCTTGTTCTCGCTGGCTTTGATAGGTAGCTTTAAAAAAAGAGGGTGGTGGAGAGATTCATGGAAGAGGAGAGGCCTGGTCAGACGTGATAGTGTCAGGGAAGAGACCCCAGCTCCAATCCCTGGCATCTCCAAGTAGGGCTGGGAATGTCCTCTGTCTGAAACACTGGAAAGCCGCTGCCGGTCAGTGTAGACAGTACTGAACTAGATAGACCAATGGTCCGGTTCTGTATAAAGCAGCTTCCTCTGTTCCTGTTTAAATCAGCCTTCGATGCGGAACCACGAGGACTGGAACCTTGCTTTGGTTTTAAAGGAAGAGCTGTAGCTCAGTAGTAGGCCACCTGCTTTTCATACCAAAAGGTTCAAGCCTTGGCATCTCCAGGTAGGACTGGGAAGGCCTGAAACCCTGGAGAGCTGCTGCCAGTCAGTACAGTCAGTACTGAGCTAGATGGACTCATCATCATTGGCTTCACCAGCTTGAACTAATGGGAATCCGAGTCTAGCATCACTGGAGAACGATGCTGGCTCAGTGCAACAGTGGAGATTTTCTAGAGGAGGACTTTGCTGCTCCCCCCAGTTCCTCTGAGAGAGAAGGTAACTGAAGCTCGCATTTCCCCCCTCCAGGTCTGCTTTGCGTGCGTGGATGGGAAAGAGTTCCGCCTGGCCCAGATGTGCGGCCTTCACATTGTTGTGCATGCAGATGAACTGGAGGAGCTCATCAACTATTACCAGGTAACCGGGGGGGGGGGGGGAGAAAAAGCATGGGTGTGCCAGTGCTGATCGTAGGCCATAGCTTTGCCTCCGTAAAGGGGTGCTCAAAGAGGCGGCTGTTGCTGAGCATTAACTCGTTTACTCTTTCTCCCCCGCCACCCCCAGGACCGTGGCTACTTTGAGGAGCTGATCACCATGTTGGAATCTGCACTGGGGCTGGAGCGGGCCCATATGGGAATGTTCACAGAGCTGGCCATCCTCTACTCCAAATTCAAGCCACAGAAAATGAGGGAACACTTGGAGCTCTTTTGGTCGCGAGTCAACATTCCTAAGGTAACTCTGCCCCCAAGATTGCAAACTATACGAGGAATAGAAAACGTGTGTGTGTGTGTGTGGCCGTGTAAGAGGAAGATCAGTGCAGTAATAAGAACACTGGTTAAAAAGCAAAAACCCAGAACCTTGCAGAGTGATTGCGGCTGAGCATTTTGGTGAGTTGCAGTGTTAAAACTCGGACCAGGGAGGCTCTGGCTCCAATTAGGGGAGGGGGGGGCCCTCCTTGCTTAGAGCCCATGGGGAGTGGCTACAAATCGAACAATAGATCTTGTCTGAACGGGTGGTAGTGCAGCTTCATAACATGTCCCCATTCAGCCGCACAGTTGCCTTGGGCCAGTGGCTGCCTGTTAGCCTAACCTACCTCACAGGCATCAAGGTGGAGGAGAATCCGCTCATGCGCTTCCTCTTTCTCAAGGAGGATCAAGAGGCCATTGGGGTGGCGCTGCAGCATGTGGTCAAGAAGCAAAGGCTGCCCCCATTGTGGCTCAGAAAATGAAGTTCAGTAGCACCAGAGGCAACCGTGGCTCCAACAATGCGCACTTGTGGAAGGACAGCTCTCTCCCTGGGTCTGCCAGACAAACTGAATGGGCGGCAGACCTATGGATGGCTATTAGACATGATTATGGCTAAGTGGCTCTGGGCATTGGGAGGCGGGGTTTGCTTTCCTGTGAATTCCAATTGGTCAGGACCAACAGGCATGCTGCCATTGGAGCTTCCCAGAGGCATCTGATTGGTTATTGTTGAACACGGAGGCTGTGCTTGTGTAAGCTAGGAAGGCTCTCAGCCTGTTCTAGACTGGTTCTGATACTCAAAGCCAGTGGTTCACCCTCCATGGACCTCTTGAAAATGGTTCAGGGTCTTGGTGGACCCACTTAAAGATTTTTCTGCCTTTTGTAGCAATTGTAATGCACTGCTCTAGATGCTGTGTGATTTCTATATTGTATTACAATTTGAATTCCAGACAATTCAAGGCTGCGAGTGTTCTTCACAGACACGCTGTGGGTGACCTGAGAGACTCCTGCAGACCATAGTTTGCGAGCACCTATTCTAAACCATTTTCATTTCTTGAAGGTGTTGAGGGCAGCTGAACAAGCCCACCTTTGGGCCGAGTTAGTCTTCCTGTACGACAAGTACGAAGAATACGATAACGCCATCATTACCATGATGAACCACCCGACAGATGCTTGGAAGGAAGGGCAATTCAAAGACATCATCACTAAGGTAACTGTCCTGTTTCTCAGTGAATTCCCCTTGGTAGGTTTTATATCTGTGTGGGTATTTTGATTTGGCTGTTGGAACAGGAAGCACCTGCCTGATCCTGTGCCACTGATATGGTGGATGAGCAAGTGGCTTTCTGGTGGGAACTGTGCCAAAGCGAGGGAGGGGCTGTGCCGGGGACAGCCAGAATTGCGCCTTTGTGACCTTAAGCTCTCCCTGCCACCCTTGCAAATGTTTGGGAGCCAGTTAATCCGTCTTTGCTTCCCTCAGGTGGCCAACGTGGAGCTGTATTACAAAGCGATCCAATTTTACTTGGAGTTCAAACCTCTCCTGCTCAACGACTTGCTGATGGTGCTGTCTCCCCGACTGGACCACACACGTGCGGTCAACTTCTTCAGCAAGGTAGGATCATCCCTCTCTGGAGGAAACTTCCCTCTGCACCCCCTCCTTAATTTGGAACCGGCCTTGACACAGATCAAAGCACAGCCACATGTATTGGCCAAGATGCCCCCCCCCCACAACTTTAAGGCAGTTTTTAAAATGATTACATAGCCCCTGGCTGCTTGTATGGGTCGTGCAGTAATCTCCTATCCCTGTTCACAGGTTAAACAGCTTCCACTGGTGAAGCCCTACTTGCGCTCCGTTCAGAACCACAATAACAAATCGGTGAACGAATCTCTGAACAACCTCTTCATTATAGAAGAAGACTACCAGGTAGGAATAGTTTCAGGGTGTCACATGTTCTCAGGATGCCAAAACTCGTCTTCAATTCTGCCTTTGTTCATCAGAAACTTCCATACTATCTTTGCTTAGAAACTACATCCTCTGTTTCTCTGGGATATTATTATATTTATACCTTTACCCTGCCTTCGCTGGCCCGAAAGTGCCATTTTAAAACCACCTCTCCCCCATCCAGGCTCTCAGGACCTCAATAGATGCCTATGACAACTTTGACAACATCTCCCTCGCTCAGCGCCTGGAGAAGCACGAGCTGATTGAGTTCAGGAGAATCGCTGCATATCTCTTCAAAGGCAACAACCGCTGGAAGCAGAGTGTGGAGCTCTGCAAGAAAGACAGGCTATATAAGGTAACAGGGCTGGTGGGGTGAGCGCTGCCTGTCTGTATTGGGAGGGTGGCCAGCATGGTACCCAGGAGGCAGCGATGAGGGCAAAGCAGCTTTGCTTGCAGAAGAATTTCGGAGGCCCTTCGATCTGGGCTCGCAGCCCTCCATGCCATGGTGCTTGTCGTCCTCTTCTTGCCTTTAAGATTGTATGGTGATTCACGTAATTGGATCTACTCACCCAGCCTTTGGAAAACAAGTGTTCTTAACGAAGCAGAATACACATCCATGTGAAATACGTCTATTCGAGCGCTTTGTACACTAACCTTCAACAATAAGGCTCCAGAGCAGCTTCACGTCACTAAACATCTAAATCGGACACAACAGAATAAAGTTATGATAGGTTCCACAACTGCAATGCACAAAGAAAGGGGGCATCATCAAACAACTCATCAGTCCCACATTCATGTAAAAGTAGCTCAAGTTTGGAATACATAAAAACGGCATGTAACATGAAACAAACTTAGGCTTCAGAACCTCTCTGGGAAATCACAGCATTCTACTTTGGGGGGGGGGAGCACTTCCTGTCCTTAACATTTAAAAAGGCATTTTTCATAAACGTAAGTATATTTAAAGAGCCCAAGTAAAATAAAAGTGTGAAGAACATTCTGAAGATCCCTAGTAACATCATTCCTTTTGAAAATGTTGCCCTAGTAGCAGCTACTGCAGATGGAAAACACACAGTGGAGAGGCCAGCCTTTCCCCCACTCTGATATTTTGGATTACAGCTCCCATCAGATGTAGCCAACGCAGCTGATGGGATTTGTAGTCCCAAACATGAAGTTGGGGTAACAGCTAGGCCACTCTTGAGCAGTAGGGTGGTTACACATCTTTGCTTGACACATTCTTCTCTTTTCCTCTATTTTTTTGGCATATTTTCTGATTTTTTCCCCACTTGCTTCCCCTCCCAGGATGCCATGCAGTACGCTTCGGAGTCCAAAGACACTGAGCTGGCGGAAGAGTTGTTGCAGTGGTTCCTGCAGGAAGGCAAGAGGGAGTGTTTCGGGGCCTGCCTCTTCACCTGCTATGACCTCCTCCGGCCAGATGTTGTCCTGGAGACGGCCTGGAGGCACAATATCATGGATTTTGCTATGCCTTACTTCATCCAGGTCATGAAGGAGTATTTGAACAAGGTAAGGAGGGCCTCAGATCCCACCCACCCCAATAAATCAGAGGCCTCCCTGCTGGTTGCTTGCCGTGCTGTTTCCCCATGAACACAATCAGTTGTGTGTTATGTGTGCAACTAACCCCTGCGTTGTCTCTGTCCTCGTTGGCACTCCTTGTTCTTCTTGAGACTTTTACCCCGATCAGTAAGACATGACACAGGAGGAAAAGGGAATGGGAGGGAGGAGGGGAAAGCAAGTTCGAGCGAAAGTTTTTTAAGTCACCCTTTTCATAACATAGTTAAATAGGTTCTGGCTGTCTTGATAAAGAGCAGTCCCTCCCAGGAAGCAGCCCCAGATCAGGTCCAGGACCAGAGCAGGTGACACCGTGTAATCAGCTACAACTTCTACCATTGCTGAGCTTGGAGGTCTGGAATTGGAGCCCGCTGATCAGTCTAGCATTGGTCTCGCAAGACCAATTCCTGCAGGTTGGAAGCCACTTTTTGGGTAATCGAGTGGTTCATCTGTAAGACTTAAATCCACGAAGGAGTGAACGCTGTGTTTCCTGCCTATCCTGGCATTCGCAATTACTGTGATGTAACCCAGATCGTTGCAATTCCTCCTTACATGAGCTGACATCTCGGTGCAGAAGTATGTGCCAAGCCAGAAATAGTTTCTATCATCCATTGTGAACCTTCTTCAGGGGTGGTTGGAAACTTTTCCCACTAAGGAACAATCTGTCCAGCAACGAGTGCTGCAGTCCCCGCTAGCTGATCTGCTCTTTGCCAGATTGACAATCTCCTCTGTCGATCAAGCTATGAAAATGGGTTTCTTGGTCTCCTCGACTGAGCCCAAGTGATGCTTTCAAAGAGGTATCTCTTAAGCAGCTGGCTTTCCACTTGCTTGTTGCAGTACCAGCTTAAAACTTGAGTGTTTCAGGGGTTCCAAAACGTTTTGGGCAATCTCAGCAATGCTCAGCAATCCTTTCGCTGAAAGAATGGGGCCTCGATGACCCCAGCCAGCTCATGCTCCCAGCCATTGCCCTTCCTAGTTCTAGGCAGTCTGAATTCTCTCTCCATCCCCCAACCCCCAAGCAGCACTCCTGTGTTTGTGGAAAGGTGCGTTTGAGTGATCACTCTGCACAAAAGATTTATCCAGAAGCTTGTGGTGCTCACCCCAAATAGCTCTCGATAAAAACAGTGAAAGTTGCCTTGTAGCCATATAATCGTTTAAACAGGAGTATTTTATTTTAGTTTTTGAATTTATATCCCACACTTTCCTCCAAAGGAGTCCAGGGTGGCAAATTTATCAATACTAAAACAATAAACCTCTTTTAAAAACGGTTTAGAATAACCTTCCAAAAACAGTTAACACTCCTAAAAGCATACTCCTCCTGCTCCTGAAAGTGTGAGAAAACTGGGTAACCAAGGCTGAGATTAGGTGGTTCTGTGTGTGCTAGGATGTGAACTGTTTAGACTGGACACCAACCCTACCCCACAAGGCTCTGTTCCTTTCAGAAACACAGGCTCACAGGTCAAAAAAAGGACTTGAACCCAGCATGCATGAGTTAAGGAAGAAATAATTTTGGCGGTGGCAGCAGTAGCCTTGTTCTTTTAACCTGGGGGCAGCGATGTCAGCATAGCAACATTCCTAGTCCAGAAGGCCTGTGTATAACCTGGCCTGATCTTGGAATCGGAAGCCCGACTTAGCTTTCAGCAGCAGATAACTTCCAATATGCTTCTTTTTTTTAAGGTTTTAACTCCCTACCCCACCCCTTTGCTCTTTGCTGATTCTACCTTTAAAAGAAAAAGAAATGTTCAATGATGGAGTGAGTTTTTTTTCCTCTAAGCTGCACCTTCTGAATTCCTTTGCAGGTTGATACAATAAAGGAAAAGGTGAAAGTTGATTCTTTTCCATCTTTAAGTCTGAAGGCCTAAGTCTAAGGATATATATATCTGCATGAGTTTTCCCCCCTCTTCCCCTCCTTCCTACCTTTACTACACTGCTGCTACTGCTTTCTGCCCGCCAGCCCCTTGAACAGAAATCTCACTAAAGCCTCTGCAAATTAAAACCATAGCCATTAGCTGTAGGACCAACCAGTAGACACTAATTGGCTAATAGACTCTCCCAGGAAGGTTGGATGCAATCAGTTGGATCACAGTTTGAAGAGAGGCCACAAGTCCCTGGGAACCTGGTCCCCAAGAAATATTTCAAAATAAATTGCCCTGCAGGTGGCTGCAAACCATTTTAATGGTGCCATCCTCTCAACCCCCCCCCTTCCCGAGAGTATTAGGGTGGCAATCTGGGTTCCTCTCCCTCATTTAAATGCAATATCTTTTTTGCCTGCTTGGAAAGGACTGTGATCCAACATCTGATCCTCGAGTCTTACTAATGTGTCTCGCTGAAAGTAGGCAAAACCAAAGAATGCTCCAGCTAGCTGCTTAAAGACTGGTTCTCTCCCCCCCCCCACTTCCAACTCAGCATCCAGTTTTCCCACTTTCAGCCAGCGCTCCTCCCAGCCCAAGGCTCGTTCCCTGAGCCCAAAGCCCTCATGGTTTAAACCCTTCTCACCTTTACAAAAAACCAAACAACAACAACCCTCCCAGACGTTCTCAGCATTTCCTTTAAACCAGAATCGATGCTCAAAGAACTTCCTTTCCCAGAAGTTAAACCCATTTGGCTGGTGGGTTCTAGGGGATGCTAAAAAGCCATCTTCCAAAAAGTCTGCAAATCAGATGCGATTTAAAGCTGCCTCTTCATCCTTTTTTGAGCACCCCTCTGCAGCAGCTTCTGAAACCTGTTGCAGATCTGTGTCTTCAAAACGCTCTCCCTAAAAGTCCTTCAGCAGCTAGCAAGTCGAGTCGGTTGAAAAAACAAAAAAAGTGTGGTGTGAAAAAAGGTTAATGAACTGCAGTGTTTTGCTTTCTTGAACTGAGCATGTTCAACAGTCATTGTGATGTTACATCTCACTTCCCCCTGAAGCTGCAAAGCGCATTGCTGTGGGTGATCGGGAGGGGTGGGGTGCTGCGTGCCGTGAACTTTTTTGGGGAGGTGGGGGTGGGAAAGGGAGCCTTGTCTGGCCGCCATCTTTCCAACCTCACTCCCCTGCTTCAGTTCTTTTGCCTTTTTTCCATGATCACACACATGGCACCAAAAATATATAGATAAATATATATATACATATATAACATTGACCGCATGTGATTTCTTTTTTTATTTTATTTTTTACTCTTTCTCCCCCCTCTGCAGCTTTATCGCAGTCTCCGTGGAAAAGCCTTTCTTAAAAAAATGCAGTTCTGTGCACTTAACGAAATCTATCGGCAGGGAGTGTCCAATAGTTTGATTTTTGTGTAAAGAAAAGCTTGTCTCCCCCCTTTTTTTTAACAAGCTTGCAGAGTATATTCTAAACACTTGTGTTTAGTAAGAGCCACCTGAGTAGAGTTTACAATTTATTTTTAATGAACAGGTTTTTTTGTGTTTTTTTAATGGTCTGGTCCAGAAACTCGCCTGGGCCCTGTGGAGAGTCTGCCTCTTCTGCTTAGCTTGCATATCTCTGTCTGGATCTTTGCTTCAGCAACCTCACACAATCCCAGCTTATTCTGGTTCTTCCTCATCATCGCAGGCTTCCCAGCAGGAGCAGTGTTGAATTTTGTAGGGGTAACACAATCTGCCCAGAGAGCAGGCTATGAAGCTTGAGAAAGGTTGACTGGATGCTCTCGTTTGCTCCCCCCCTTCTCCATATTTGTTTCCCCCACCCCCTGTGTGTTCTCCTAACCTCCCTTGTGTTTCGTCAGGAAGCCAACCAGGGGGGGGGGGACTGCATTCCTGACCCTATTACTCTAGAGGTGGATTCCAGCCCAGCGATAGTGGCTGTGCCCTGCCTTGAGGTAGCCATGCTTCTGAATACAGTGGTGCCTCGCTAGACGAATTTAATTCGTTCCACGGGTCTTTTCTTATAATGAAAAATTCGTCTAGCGAATCCCATAGGAATGCATTGAATTTTTTTTGCCCATAGGAACGTATTAATTGAATTTCAATGCATTCCTATGGGAAACCGTGATTCGCTAGACGAATTTTTCTTAAAGCGAATTCGTCTAGCGAGGCAACCTCCGCTCGAAAAAACCTTTCGTTAAGCGGAAATTTCGTTAAGCAGGGCATTCGTTAAGCGAGGCACCACTGTAGCACTTTCTGGGAACTGCAGGAAGGGAGAGGGCTCTTGTGCTTGAATCCTGCTTGCGGGTTTCCCACTGGCACCTGGTCAGCCGCAATGAGAACAAGATGCTGGACTAGGTGGGCCATTGGCTTGACCCAGTGGGGCTTTTCTTAAGTTCTTGGCAGTCCTGCTAAATGGTAAGGAGAGGGCTGCAGCTCAGTAGCAAATCGCTTGCTTGGCATGTAGAATCTGTTCCCGGCATTCCCCGTTAAAAGGGGAGACCAAAAAGGATCAGGTAGCAACAGGTGAGAATAAGATCTCTCCGGCTAAGGCCTTCAAAAGCATCTGCCAGTCAGAGGAGGCAATATGCGCTGAAATGGACATTCGGTTTGACATCTTCCCCAGGTCCAAGAGTAACTTCCAGATCATAGAAGTTAGTCTTGTAATTTGTGGCATTGGAGTTAGGATCCACCCATTATAATCCTTCTGCAATCCACCTACAACACACCCATTTGTGGGAGGTTCTGCTGTGATCCTTTAGATGCTGAACAAAAAATGTCTCCATCCCGGGCACCTCATTCAGGTTGGGGTGAGGTGGGAGGGCACTGAGCCTTCCTCCAACCTGGCACAGTTCCACTGCTCTGCTGTGTCTCCCCACACACTTCTGAAGAGTATAAAGGATGTTTTCTCCTGTATATGACCAGCCTCTGCCAACCTGAGTGCCCACCAGGTGTTTTGAACTCCAACTCACATCCTGCTGGCCGGGGCTGGAAGGAGTTGTAGTCCCTTAGAACCTGAGGAGCACCAGGTTGTCAAAGGCAGCCATAGGCTATGGAGAAGCAAGAAGCTTGGATGGCAGATGGACATCCTCCAGCCTTGCTTTTTAACAAATGGTTGCAACCCTGTTGTTTTTAAAGCCTGTTCTCCTCAGGTCATCCAAACCTGCGTCACAGCAGTAGAGTCCAGGTGGGGCCTACAGAGGCTCAACAGACAGGTATCGCAGGTTACGTTGCAAGCTGGGGATGTGGCAAATCGGTTGGATGGCAGTGTGACAAATTGCCTAGAAACCTATTCTTGGATGTGGTCATTTGATCCCCCGAGTGCGGCCTCTAGACTAGAGACAATGAGCCTGACAGGTCTAGGCTAGGCTTGGGGAATGAAAAACTGGA
Organism: Zootoca vivipara; assembly: GCF_963506605.1. Lineage (NCBI taxonomy): Eukaryota > Metazoa > Chordata > Lepidosauria > Squamata > Lacertidae > Zootoca > Zootoca vivipara. The sequence goes on from NC_083290.1 coordinate 4,481,459, forward strand.
AAAAACCACTTGGCGGTAGGTGTCAGACTTTCCCATCTGTTCTGAAGGTTTATCGGCAGAACCTCCTTGATGTCTTTTCTCCAAACGGCTATCCAATGTAACAGTCCCAACGTTAACTCCACTCCCCGAAACCTCATTTTGGGAGTGACCTCGTTTCTTTGACTGCGTTCCACGCCCCTTGAAGGCTTTTCCACTTCTCTGCCAGAAAACAAAACGGGAGTTGAGATTCTGCGGCTCAGCCTTGCCTGATTTCTTTGGGGTTATTCTGTCTTCCTAGGTGGACAAACTGGATGCTTCAGAGTCTCTGAGGAAAGAGGAAGAGCAGGCAACAGAAACGCAGCCCATTGTTTATGGTAACAACCTGTGGCTTGATGTGCAGTTGGGGGGAATGAAATGGGCACGCTTTGCAGCAGATAGTTCTAAAACGGGACTTAATGAAGTTCGGCAGCCAGAGGCCATATTCTTTTGGCCCCTGGGCCTGAGGTTCCCTGCCCTGGTACAGTGTGTTTCCGGAAGAGACCTAGAGCTGCCATGTTGAGTTTGTTCTAATCAAATAAACTTATTTGTAGGGTACTGAGCAGATTTAAATTAAAAACTTTGCTATTAATGAAGCAGTCTTACAAGATTTCAGGAAAGAGGGGTAATTTTCAGGAGAGGCATCCCCACTCTGAAAGTGCTAGGGCTGGGCGATAATTGGTTTCCAACATTGTGATACATCAGCAGCTAAATGCCGGTACAGTGGTACCTCGGTTTTTAAATGTAATCCGTTCCAGAAGACTGTTCGACTTCTGAAACGTTCGAAAACGGTCTGCCAATTCAGTAGAGAATATTGTGAAAAACAACAGGTACATACAGTGGAAGCCGTTCCAACTTCCGAGGCGTGTTTGAAAATTGAAGCATTTACTTCTGGGTTTCCGGCGTTCAGAAACCGAAACATTCAGCAACGGAGACACCGAAAGCCGAGGTTCCACTGTATATGCTGATAATTCACGATGGCTGGAATTGATCTCAGCTTCTTCTTGAGCAAGTCCCAATGCCTCTCAGGCTCACGTGGGAGCTGAGCTTCATGGGGGCTTCACTGAACTGCTCACCTGGGGGGTGAAAGAGGCCTTCTGCCCCCAACTGGGGGCAGTTTCCTTGAAGGGCTGCCTTGCCCCAAATGTGCCCACTCAGCCCTTTCACAAGCACCACTTTGAGCGCTTTCCACACTTGTGAGAGAAACCCCCTTTCAGTCTGGTAGCATCTATGTTGTGGAACTCCTTGCCTGTCTACATTAGGCAAGTGTATCTGAAGAAGTGTGCATGCACACGAAAGCTCATACCAAAATAAAAACTTAGCTGGTCTTTAAGGTGCTACTGAAGGAATTTTTTTCTACATTAGGCAAGGAGCCCTCACTAGGCATAATACACTATACTGCATATAAGCCTTTTATTTCAGCAAGCCTACACAGATATATAACTTAGAAGCCAGGAATGCTTCTTCTTCAGAACAGTGCTTGCTTGCTTTTTGTAAACTGTTTTGAGTTGGTAGTTCTTATTAAACAAATGAAATAAAAATTAATTGTAGGGGTTCTCAAGCTGTCCCCTTTTATGAACATGGATTGAATTGAGCACTGTCTCTCTCACTAACCGTTCTTTCTCTTCCTGCCTGCTTCCTTTCCCCCCTAGGTCAGCCCCAGCTGATGTTGACGGCTGGGCCCAGCGTCGCAGTCCCCCCACAAGCACCTTTTGGCTACGGCTACACTGCCCCTCCCTATGGGCAGCCTCAGCCCGGTTTTGGATACACCATGTAAGAAAAGCAAGTCTGTTTGGAGCTAGCATCGATTTGCTGTTGAAACTCCACCGTCCCACTTCAGCTCGACAGGGAAAAAGCTTTGTGCCCCTTATAACCTTTACTTTATGAAGGACTTATTTTTGTTTCTCTCCCCATCCCCAGCGCAAACCTTTTCAATCCCACTTAAACATAATCCTTCTTTTTTCCACATTCCATGTCACTTAGAAAGGACTCTTGTTTTTTTCCACTTTCCAAATGGGAATATTTGAGTGGGCTTTCCCCCCCGTCTTTGGTCCCCCCCCCCTCAAGACTTGCTTCTTGACATTAAACCCCAGTCTCTTTGTGACTCTTCCAATTTGCACTCTGTAAACGTTTAAACTCTTACTATCGAATCTAAAGTTCAATGTATGTGAGCAGCTTTACAAATATGTACCGTCTTATCTAAGAAAAAAAATGCATTTAAAAGTCTCGTCGTATATTCTGAAGGGGGGTGGCAGCAGAAAAGCTTAAACCAAGAGGATTTGTATTTGGGAGTTGGAACACTAAACCAGCATCTCCTACCCCGCTTGGATTGCTTAGCTCTTTAAAAATAAAAGACATGCGTACAGACAACCTTTCCTGAATTTAAAAAACAGTGGCAAACCTAGTAGAGTCCCCCCCCTTTAACCTATGCAGGTTTCCAGTTTAGTCTTAAAAATGCTAGTGTGTTCACTCCATACGTAAACGGATGATGACCCTTCTGTCGTGCTACTGTATACCCTGTGCTTTTCTTGTGGGGACCATTTTTTATTTTCCATTGAGGAACAAGGAGGGAGCACCATGAATCCAAGTGTGTGTGTACTTGACCTAGCCCTGCCCTGCGGTTCGTGTATGTTGGATATTGTGGTGTTCAAGATCAATATTTTTTTCCCTGAGTGTACAGAAGAGAGAGAAGGGGGGAAAATAGAGAGAGAGAGAGAATTCAAACAGAAGAGCAGGGGGGGGGAGAAAACCAATTGCTGTTCACATTTTTTGTTTGTGCAATTTAAAAATGGCTCAAATTGGAAAAATAATAATAAATTACTGGACTGTGGACATGCTCTATGGTAGTTTTTCAGTATGCATCTCTCTTCAAGCTCCTTTTTATGACGTATGTGCTCGGCTGAAAAGCAAAACACGGGAAGGTTGGTGCTTCTTAAGGTCAGAGGGGAGAGGGGACCAGCAACTTAGCAAAAATACCAAATTGTTACTATGGAGACCAGACTATATTGGCAGGTGACTTTGCACTGAAGAGATTATGTGTGTGAGAGAGACAGAGATGTGTGTGAGGCAGATGCTTGGGGACTATATACTGGAATAAGGGGAGAGATGATAGCACTTTTCAACAGGTGGCTGCAGCTGGGCCAATGACAGCGTCTTTTAACCAGGTGATAAAAACCTCTTTAGGGTTGTAGTTTTTGAGTGTTTCCAGTTAAATCTGACAAAAAATTAAAAAATAAAAAGATCATGTTATAGGTATGTTAAGTTGCCTTAATATATTTAGCTTCAAAATAAAATTGACTTCAATGTTCAAACACTCTTCGAATTACTGTCATGTTTGCATGTACAAAATGATGAACCCAGCCGCTGGAGGGAGACCAAACTTGCTTGGCAAGGCTGGCGTGGAAGAGTCCCATTTGTACCTGCCCATGGTGGGGTGGTGCATTGTGACCAAACCACCTACCGTAGCAACTCGCTGGGCTGTCCTGGATTGGGTCTTCTCCAGGTCCTGGAGCCTGGGGCAGACTTTTAGGAAGAGTGGGTGCAACGAGAATCAAAGCAACACATATCTGGTTTACTGCAATATAGGTAGCAATCTGGCTTTTGCCATTTTAAAGGCGACAGGAGTAAACAAAGCCTGATATAGCCACTTGCAAAATGCCTGCAGGGTTCTCAGTGCAACGGCTACGAGAACAGACTACGAAAAACAAGCTGCCTGCATCACATATTTTCCTTGCAACAAATCCATTTTGGTGGTCTTAAACCAGTATCAGTCCACCCAAACGCCTCCTGTCTGTAACCAGAGCTGCAAGCCTGCCTTTTTGTTGTAAGGGCCACTTGAATGTTCCTTGATTACTCTTAAAAAACACCACCTTGCCATAGGTATGTTTTCAGCTAAGTTCTCAGAGTAAACCTATTGAAGTTAACAGGCATGGCTAACTTCCCTCCATTACTTTCAGTGACTCTACTCAGCAGAACTTAAGGCAGATACAACTGGCCAGATCCAGGTCCTCACCCCTGCTCTACTCAAAAGTAGACATATCTTAAGATTATTTGCTGGCTGGCACCTGTTCTACACAACAACCATGTTGATGATGTCATGTTAATGCAGCTTCCCTCCAAGAAGTGGCTGAAGTAGACAATCCTTTGCACACACACACTGCAATTCTCAGGTTCTCCAGCAAGCTAAGATTAAGCCAGTATCTGTGTTCTGTATGAACAGAACCATACATAATTTTTGGAAGCATGTTTTGCTGAGCGTCTCCTATGTTAAAATGTACAAAGCAGCAACGTCCCTGCTTAAAAGAACTGCCCACCACCTTGAACTCCACCATAAACAATACAAATCCATCATATCCTTAATAGATTTAATGCTTAAAATAAGACACTTCTCCCATACTGTGCCATAAGAGTGGGGTCTGAGCTTCCCCCAGAGCCTCACTTGAAGCTTGAGTGTGCCTTGGCTGATTTAAGTATTAAGACTAGCAGTTTTTGGACTCAAGGTCCCATTAACCCGAACTAGAGTGACCAATGGTTAGAAAAAGTGGGAGAATCCAACATCTGGTGAACCACAAGTGCTCCACCTCTGCTAGACCAGTGATGGTAGGAATCTACCATCTTTGTCTATCTTTGCTTTATTTAAGCAACCCACATAAAATATGCGTCAGATAGCACTAAAAACAGACATAATAAAATTAAGAAAATATATTTGACATCTCAGAGGTTTTAAAAACAGTTGCACTTGCACATAATTATGCAACTTAAACTGTTCTGCAAATAAAGTATGCTGGGGGATTTTTAACAAGGAATGAAATTAAAATTCTGCAACACAAACTTGTTTTGGGCTGTTGGATGAAATGCCCACCAGAGGGCAGCACCTGCTCAGGTTTCTCCCATCATTTTATAAACAGGCATTGATCACAGGCTGCTAAGGTGCAATCACAACATGCCACTTACATGCTGTTGCATCAGTTGTGCTCTTGCATAGCTATTTCAAGGAGCGGCAGTTGCTAACCGAACAGCTCTTTGTTTTTGAAGTTGATCTGCTTATTCCCCCATGGGCACCTGAAAGGCTGCAACCTAGAGGCATTTAAATGCAGGTACGTCTACATCACAGACCTGCAGCCTTTCCCTTAGAAACAAAGCAAGATTCTAGTCCTCATGGTTCCATATAAAAAGGCTTGAAATCGGAACCTGAGTCAGACCATTGGCCCTCTAACCATGGATGTACACAACAGAGCAGTGGTGGAGCAGGCTGTGTCCGCTCCCCATGCATAGACCACAATCCCAAGATTCCCAGCCTTTTCTTTTCTTAAAAAAGTTTATAGCATTTGTAGAACCTGAGATATGAGGCAAAATGTACAGAGTCCAGGCATGGGCAACCTGGCCCTCCAGATGTTTTGGGACTAAAATTCCCATCATCCCTGACCACTGGTCATGTTAGCTAGGGATCATGGGAGTTGTAGTCCCAAAACATCTGGAGGGCCGAGGTTGCCTGTGTGTACAGACACTATTCTCATTTGGGAATGGAGAAGGGTTAGGGTTAGAAGCTAACCTCCACATCCTTCCAGGGCTCTACTTTATATATATACACACACATACAGGGGGAAAGTTCTGGGACTGCCCCCCCCCAAGACAGTATTGTCTAGTATGCTGACATGTATTGACTCTCCATTATTTCAAACTGATTGATGGTGAAACTGTCTACCCCCAAGCTGCTGCCATCCAATGGAAGTGGCAAGATGGAATAATTAAGAGTTTGGGTTTTGTGAGTACTTTTTAGATCAAAGGCTAACAAACTTATTTTGGCACAAATTTCATCATGGACTAAACCCAATTTTGTCAGATGCATGAAGTGAAATCTTGGTTAGAAGGTATTATCGTAAGGTGGGAGTTGAGTGGCAATGAAACGCAAAAATTGCAGTGTACGTGGTAAGTGTACGTGAAATTGGTGCAGCATTCTTACAGCAGCACATTGCTGATCATGTACTCAGCACTACTGAGATGGGTTGTTTTTTTTAAAAAAGGAAAACTTTAATTGATTTCCAAAAATACAACGAGGCAGTCAGTTGCAAGAAACTATCATAGCAAAGTTATCATTGCATTTGTGGCTAATTAACTCATTATGGTGTCCCTGGAGGTAACAAAGATACAGTTTTGGATTCATAGTCACAGTGTTAGTGACTAGTATTTTCCCAAATAACAGCTGTACATTTAACTGCAAAAAAGGAGGGGGGGGGAGAGTTGCATTGCTACATCCAACCCTACTGCCAGTTCAAAGGCTAATTCCACCCTTCATTTAACTCTTTGCCTGCATGGTTGAATAAATCCTCTTTCATGCCAAAAAGCAACTTGCTTTTCTGGCTTGAGCACAATAAGCCGGGCAAGTACAGTGACTTAATGTGCTTTATGTGTTAACTCTTAATGTTCCTCTTCGGGGCATAGACTAGCAGAGATGTGTCTGACAAGGCCTTTTCTAGAATGGCACCCCATATCTGAAACAGCCTTTCCCACTAATTCCAGCTGACACTATATTAGCCAGTGAAAACCCGCCTGTTTGTCCAGATGTCTGAATGTTCCTGCTTGATCTCTGTATTTTTTTATATGTATAAATTTTGGTTTTAGGTTAAGATGGTTTTTACTGTACTGCATACCAGATAGTGATAGCTTGGGTGTCAGAGAAAGAACTAAGCTGAAATGCCCTTGTAGGAAAGCATGTGGCCCCTCGAAGCCTCCCTGAGAGAAAATGTGGCCCTTAGCCTGGAAAAGCCCCCACCACCATTGCCTTAAGGCTGCCAGTTCCCAAATCATGCCACAAAGGGATCAGCCAGGCCTTGAAAACTTATTCTACCATATTGTTTGGGTCTACTGTTCTGCTACACAACATGGATTTAAAGTACACAACTTCCTCCAAAGAATATTGGGAACTGTAGCTTATCCCCCTCAGAGCTACAATTCCCAGCATCATTAACAGTCCCCAGGATTTGGAGGTAGGCCCAGTTGGGCATCAATGAGGCTTCTTCCATGAAAATATGCAAAGGTTTGCTCTGTTACTATATGAAGCGCCCACAGCTGTGGAGGAGGAAGTGTCCTTCATTTCTTCTAGGAGCAGATAAAGACAAGTGTTACCTCCTTGACTGTAGAAATGTGCCTCCGGTTTACTTCCAGGGAAGTTAGGGCCCTCCTAGCAGTCGGGGAACAACGGTCCTGGCCTATGTCTCTGGTTGCTCTCCAGGCTCTGTTGCTAAAGATCCACTCACACGTCACTTAACACAACATCGCTGCAAAGCCCCCAAAGGTTAAGAACCTGCAGTTTTTCCTTGCCTGCATTTTACTAATTCAAAGGGCTGTTCTAATGGGTGAAAAAAGGCAAGTTAAAAATATTGTCCGGCTACAAGCAGCAGAGGTGCTGCTACTGCTTCATTGCTGCCCTAGTCATTGAAATAGAAGACTGAGCTAAAAGATTTTTGTTGATACGCTGCTGCAAATATCAGGATGCCGCTGCTAGACAGCAACAATAAATGCAGTCCTTCAGGCCTCTCCATCTGGCCTTGGAACTCTCACCAGGCCACCCACCAAAAGTTTTTGCTTGACTGGAATACCCTTGAACTCTCTTCAGATCATACTTAGGCATATGTGAATGACAACTAAAGAACCCTGTAGGATGCTCACCTTCTACATTCCTCTCCTCAGATTTGAGTCTTTAAAACAAGGATGGGCTGGCTACCTGTGGTTGACCAGAGGTTCCTACGCTACAACTCCCATCATCCCAAACCACTGGTTGTGCTGGCTGAGGCAGATGGGAGTCCGAGTCCAGCAACACCTAAGGAGTGACAAGTTCCTCATCCCAGGAAAAATGTCCATATTCCTAAGAACTGTCCCTTCAGACCGACCATTTTCAAAGAGGCAATTCTCTATTTAAAAAGAAAAAATCCACAAAGACTGCCCCAGAGAACCAGGTTTCACCCTGTACTTACTATACATGCCCTTAATTCCCCCCCCCCCGCCTATCAACAATTTCCTAGGAGAGTAAGTTCAAGGATCATGTTTAACCAGCTGACAATAAAAAAGTAGAGCATGGACAGGTAACCTGTTGCATTTTATGTATTCCAAATACTGAAAGGCAATGAAAAATAAACCATGATCCTGCTCAATCATCATTGTTTTTAAGGGGTTGTTTGCTTTAAATCTATACAGTTGATACCATTATCTCTGGGCTAGATGCTCCGTATTCAGTAAAGTTTTAAATGGCCAGAGACTTTGTCCACAACCTCCGCTGGTCCTGGTCCGATGCCGAGGACAGTCCGGGAACCTGGGGCTATCTGTGTACGGCCCGCATCTTGGATTAAACTCACTGTTAGGCCCAGCGTTTTGGCCTCGCCCAGGAGCTGAAGCAGTGTTTCCTCGTCGGGAGCTTTTAGGACCACCTTGGGCTGTCCGCAATACTCCCACTGCTTCAGGAGTTCAGGGTTTCGGCGCTGGATTTGTTTGTAGGCTGAGACAGCCGCATGGGAGCACTGGGCTGCCACTTTGCCCTTCTGCATCTTCAGGTCATTCCGGACGATGATCACCATCTTGAATTCGCCACTTTCGCCCATGGTAGTGGCTTCATTGCCCAGTTCATTGGCAAGCTGGGTTATTCTGGCTTTGGATGGTCGCAAGAACCGGGCTCGAATGCTCCAGCCCAGGCATACCCCGCAGGCAACACCAGCAATTATACTGAAGAGACCAGGCTTGGAAAGGTAATCCATAGTATATCTAGCGATCAAAGACAAGAGGAATGTTAGGAGGATCTAAGGAGTGCTCAGGAAAATAGAAATTGCAGCCTTCACGACAACAAAGCCATGCAGAAGGTACAAAGTTCAAAGCTGGGCAACTGCCAGCTGCATCTGGGAAAGACTGAAAGCTTAGAGAGTGCCGGTGTAAACCAGCATTCACCTACCTGGTACCTTATAGATGACGCAGGCTCCCACTCTGGCCATGGGTCATGTGGGGTGCTGGGAGTTGTAATCCAAAGCATCTGGAGCACAGGATATTTTCAGGCGGGGGGGGGGGGGCGGGGAAGGATGGGTTTGTAGGCCAATGGTCCTCAACTCATAGGTCAACTCTTGTATACAGTTCTAGTTACAGGTAGGTAGCCGTGTTGGTCTGAGTCAGAGCAAGATAAAAAAATTCCTTCAGTAGCACCTTAAAGACCAACTAAGTTTTTATTTTGGTATGAGCTTTCACGAAAGCTCATACCAAAATAAAAACTTAGTTGGTCTCTAAGGTGCTACTGAAGGATTTTTTTAAATCTTGTATACAGTATTGAAATTGTGACAAGTGGTACTTAATTCTGTATTTTTATGGTGTTGTTACCTACCCTAGCGCCTTATAGGGGACAAAGGGGAGGAAGAAATCCAATGGGTTGTACCCACTACGAGGCTAAAGCCCACTGAAATGAATGGATTCAAGTTAGTCATTTCCATTCCTTTTCAATGGGTCTCAGTTTTTATTTGTTACTATGGTCTGCATTTTTATGTTGTAAACCGCCCTTTTGTCTTTGGGTGAAGGGCGATATAGAAAATTAATTAAAAATAGTAAAAAAAAAATACTACTAATAAATATACCATCGGCCCCAGTCTTCATTTAAGGACCCCATCTTTCTCGGTCAGCATCAAAGTAAATTTGCATATGCAAATGAGGTTTCCTCTTTTTTTCCTTTTAAGTCGGAGAGGCCTAACCGTCCGAGCTGACTTCTCTGGCCTCCCCACTACATTTGCATAAAGCTGCATATCTTCACCTGATTCACAGGCACGCTCCTTAGGACCCTCCCCACCCGTCCTCTCCCCCTACCCGCCGCCGTTTCTCCTCACCAGCCACTCGCCGCCGCCTCGCGTTGCCGACCAGCCTCAGAGCAGGAGCCACGATGTGAGGCAGCAGTCGGCGTCACAAACACGACTAACCAATCGCAACACCGCGCGTGCCTTTCTCGAAACCTGCCCCGCCCCGTCTTCCCAACGGCTTGTGGGCAACGTCAAACCACGACCGGCCAATCGCATCGCCCCTCCGAGGAGCCTTTGCGTGACGCCACACGCAAACCGACCAATCGGAAAGCGCGCTTGCTAACTGAAATAGATGTATATTTTTTCTCTCTTCCCAGCCCCCTCCCTCCTTTTTTATTTTTTAACCTTTCCTTTTCCTTCTCTTTCCTGTAATAAAGCTGAGAAGAGAAAGATGAGATGCGAAAAAGGAGGGCACGTGGGGAGACGACACCGCCACCAACCACCGCCGCGCAGGAACTGACGTCACCGCGTCCGGAAGCGACGGGGGGGGGACAGACCGGCTTTCCGGTCGGTGGGCGGGGCCGAGCGGAGAGCCCTCCCCCGACTTCCGGGTTGGCCCGAAGCCCAGAGGTAACATCAAGAGCGGCAGGGGGAGGAGGCGGAGACGGAGGAGGAGAGGAAGACGCCGGACGGAGCCGGGGCTGCCGCGCGCCTGTGTGAAGAGAGCGAGCGAAGTAAGTGGCGGGGGCCGGAGAGGGGGGCGGCCTCCGCTGCCTACGGGTCCCCCGGAGGGACACGGGGCAGGCAAGGCGAGCGCGGAGCCCCCCCCCTCCATTCCTGCGCTTTTATTATCCTGTCAGGTGGTGGTCTTGGGGTGGGGAGGCTGCCCCTTTTAAACGGCTCTCCCTCCTTCAGTTTCAGAGCTGTGACTAACCAAGTTCTCCTCAGAGTAGACCCATTGGAACCAACGGGGTCTCTCAGCCTGCCCTCTCCCATTGATTCAAATGGGTCTACCCTGAGAAAGGTCAGCGCTGGTTATAACCCAATGGACCTGAGTTAGTGATGGAATTGTAGAGCTGGAAGGGACCACCAGGGTCATCTAATCCAGCCCCCTGCAAGGCAGGAATCTTTCGCCCAATGCGAGGCTTGAACCCACGACCCTGAGATTAAGAGCCTCATGCTCAACCGACTGACCTAGTGGTGGCCTTTGATTTCAGCGGGTCTTCTCTGAAGGTAGGCGGGAGCTGGGCAGCTTCTGTTGTTTGTGGTGTGGGGGTGGGCTTCTCTTTCTTCATCTAGCTCTCTTCTTCAGTTTGAGGCAAGGACCCTGTTCTTGTAGCTCCAGTGTGGAGGGCAGTGGTTGGGTGAGAGAAAGAAATAAAGAGCCGGGTTCAAATTCTGCCTTGAAACCCAACTAGCTCTGTCTGTTCGTTCTGCTCAGAGTAGACACAGTGAAATGAATGGATGCATGTTAGGCATGTCCATTGATCTCAATGTGCTTGATCCAAGCATGGCTAAGATTGAATACAGTCTTCTTAATTAAAAAAATAAAAATAAAGACCAACTTTCTATTAACTTGTCTTGAAATCTCAGTAACTACTTAGGCTTGTATCTGACTTAAGTCTGCAATCTTATACACACTTGGCAGTAAGTCTCATTGAGGTCAGTGGAACTTCTTAGTAGACAGGCGTAGATTTGTACTGCAAGTCATTTCCTTGAAAACGAATGGGTTTGCCCTGAGTATGATTTGTAGTATTGTACAAACTTATGCCTGCTTACTCAGAAGTACAGTATGCCCCATAGAGTTGAGTGGGACTTACTCCCTGGTAGCCGAGTCTCTACTCCGTTACTGCATCAGTTTTTTCTTTAATTTTGTTTATTTCATATACATTTGATTATCTTCTCAATATCCATCGGCTCCTCATGGAAGCTCTCATTTATTTAATCTGTATTTTGCAGTATGCAAAAATATTTTAAAGAGGACGGGTCTTTGCCCCAAGGAGCTTACAGACTAAACATTGAGAGTGTTAGAGACACATTAACAGCAGGGATTGAAATATTGGCATATACTGAGACATAGTTTCTGTTTAGTATGAAGAATTGAGTGTGGAGCGGGAAGGATTTCAATTATTGATTATTTAACGGAAATGAGTGCTTTTGACTTGGAATGTTAGTAGGGCAGCCAAACCCATTTGCAGTTGTAATCTAACAGTTGGAAAGAGGAGCTTTTCGTTGGTGCAACTTGTGTCATAGAGGGTGTCATCAAGGAGAGAACAGCCTTTCTGATTATTAAAGATTTGAAAATTTGGACAACTGGTTTTCTTGTATGCTGAAAGTATGATTGCACTTTGGGAGACAATTCCACTTATTTTCCCATCACACAGTGGGGAAAGCCATAAGGCCATGGGGTGCTAGTGGGGCAATCTCCCTTATGAACCAGGCTCACTGCTTTCATTTATATCCCCAGGCCTCACCGCTTTCTTTCTCTCTTTTTTAAAGAAAAGCGTAAGCTTCTGGCATTTCTAGAACCTGAGATGCAAGGCAAAATATACAGACACCATGTTTAAGGGAGACTAGCCCGCTCCCTGGGTTTCGGTGTTTTACTCCCCCCAACCTTGAAAAATTCCTGCAGACACTCGTACATAGGCTGTGGGTCATGAGGCACAGGGAGAGAGCAGTTGGATAGCTGCTGTGTTGTTATTTTTAAGTAAGTATTTCTGCTGCCATGGCTTGTCATGCCACAATACTATAAGGATGAGAAAATGTGCACCTGCTAAAAATTCTCTTTTTTGGTCACCTGAGATCTCTTGTGAAGTTGAAACATAATAATGCCAATCTCCTCTTAGGAGTCTTACAAAGGTGAATCATAGAATTGTAGAGTTGGAAGGGACCCCTAGGGTCATTTGGCTAAACCCCTGAAATGCAGGAATCCCTCCCACAGCCGTCCCTGGGTGGGCTCGAACCACCAACCTTCTGGTTAACAGCCAGATGGAATAGTGATGCTGCTACTACCCTCTCCTTCCTTTATCTTCTTCTTTGTCCCCAGTTTACTGAACAAAATATTCAACTTGTTTCTGGGTGTGTCACACACATGCTCGCACACACACATTCCCATTCCCACAACATTCCCACAGGAATGTTGATTTCCTCACTTCCCTGAGGTGGCAACAGCTTATTGCCCTGTTAAGAGCAGCCAGGCTAATGCCCATTCTACCTACTCACCTTAGATGACACAGAAAACATTCTGACTTGCTTGCATGGAGGCTAGACAACATTGTTTCAAAGCAAGCATTACCCCACACTTTCCCATCACTTTCCTTATTGCAAAAAGCCCCCTATTTTTGGGAAGCGGATTTGTTGCTCAAGACCTCCCGGTCAGCTTCAGTTGTGCAACTGGGACTTGCCTGTTGAACCCCAACCAAAAATAGCCACAGGCTAGAAGTGCCCTTCAGACTCAGTTTCTGGTAGTAATAAAAGAGATCAGCTTTCTTTCTGGCTTTCCCCTGATCACAGCCCTGGCTGACAGTGTTTGGGTAAGCGTCTCGCAAGCTAGAAGTGAAACTTTAGAAGAAGGAAATCGGTGGTTAGACTATTTTTTTTATAGTTGTTTTCAAATTGAGGCTCGACTGCATCCCTCTCTTTTTTTCAAAAGGTCAGTTTGAGGTAGAATCTCTCTTTAAGACCTTCACACCAGAACAGTCCCTCTCCTCGTTTCCGTTGCTCCCTCTGGTGTCTGAATCTAGCATTGTTCTCATCAAGCCTCTTGATTTAGCCTGCTTTCGAAGAAAGGAGTCCACAGGACTTAACACAATTAAGATCAGGCTGTAAGGCTGATTTATGGAAGATGTTTTTGATGGGTATTGTAGAGGCAGGAAGCTGGCACACTTTCACAGAAAACCTGCGAGGTTTTTGGCGTTGATGATTGAGCAACTTAGCATTCGTGTATAGGTTCAGTGAAGATGCCAGCTGGGCTCACCCTATATCAGTCAACCTGGTCCCTTCCAGATGCTTTGGACTACAACTCCCATCAGCCCCAGGCAGCACATGGAGTTTTGGTCCAAAACATCTTGAGGGCACCAGTATATTTTTAGGTATACTATATCCACGTTTATCTCAGTACATTGTCTACACTTGGGAAACTGAGATGAATTCTCTGTTTTTGATTGTCAGGCTCCAACCCTGAAGTCACAGAAAATATAGCCAAGTTCCTCACTTTAGCCATCAAAACAGGGTCAAACTTATTAAAAGGAAGATCAGTTCAAAGTCAAAATTGCCTGTATTTTTAAACTGTTTCTGGCTGTTTATTTTATTTCACAAGATTTATATGCAGCTTAATTGTAATAAAATCTCAAAGCGGTTTACAAAATGAAGAAAACAATAAAATTATCAGTATAAAGCAGTTAAAACCTACATTATTTAAATTATTTTAAAAGTAATTAAAACAAACTGTAACCTGATTAAAACATATGCCAACATTCCATATGTCTGGAGAGGCTTGCCTGAACAAAAATGTTTTTGTAGACACCCGAAAAAGTACAGTGAAGTCTGCCTGTTTCAAGAGGCAAGGGATTCCAAGATCACTTTCTGTGTATGAGTTTTGTTGTCTTCTTATTTTAAAAGGTACAATTTGTGGGTGCATACCGTGTTTCCAAACCCCCTGCTGCGGTTGTCTCAATATCCCTATAGTGCCATTATTTCAGTCTTTGATCAGTTTGTAAAATCTAAAAAGCAGCCCTGAAAGCTAGTTAGTTTTCTTCTTCACAGTATGTGGATGAAGAACTGGAGCTGAGAGTGTTCTGCTAGTTACCTGGCAAAGGCAAGATTTGAATGCGGCAGACCTCTGCTTTTGTGGGTACGTGCTTCTGTCCACAAGATTGACCTCTTACTGCTTTGCACATTATTCTTCTGTGTGTGTGTATAAGTGGAAAGACACTTTGGGAGTTTTGCCAGGAAGTGGCTTTTTAAAATGTGAGAAATGGACCGTAAGCCACTGCTTACATTTGTGTATGCTGTGGATCTCTCTCGTTGATCTTGTTATCTTTGTTAATTGACAGGCTGGTTTTGCCTATCTGAAATACACTGCCGCCAGTGAGAGGATATAGTTGTAAAAAGCAATTGCTCAAAGTTGGTGCAAAGTCTCTTTCAAGACACAGTCCAAAAGGCTTAATATTGGATCTTTGTGCGGTTTTTCACAAAGGACAAGGTTCACTTTGAATCCTTTAAGACTCAAAGGTTTCAAAGATAACCTGGTTCTGTCTGTTCTTTCTCGATAACTAGACCTTTGGCTGAGTGAACATTCTGTGGCCTTTTAAATGTGTTTGTGGGTAGGGGTTATTGCCATTAAAAATTATTATTATTATTATTATTATTATTATTATTATTATTATTATTATTATTTTGTGTTCTCATTTGGTATTTTTATGCTGTGATCTTCAGATGAAATGTGGTATGCAAATTTAATTAATAGCACTACTGCTAATGAAGTATCTTGCTATCTGTTAACTTCTTCATCCTTGCTATTTTCCTCTTGCACGCTTTCTGTGTTTATTAAAAATATTGTGGTGACGGGTGTGTGCTAAGAGCCGGTTCAGATCTCTCCTCAGGTAGGAACTTGCCAAAGTCACCAAGTGCCAATTCACACTGTATAGTCAAAGCACATTCAACACACAGTTAAAGCATGTGACTTCCCCCAAAAGTATACTGGGAGCTGTAGTAGGTGAAGGGTGCTGGGAATTGTAGCTTTGTGAGGTGGAACTGCAGTTCCCACGATTCTTTGGGGGAAGTAACGTGCTTTAAACATGAGTTGGGTGTGCTTTAAATATATGATGTGGATCTGTTCTGGGTGTTTTTGGGCAAGGGAGCCTCTATCTTCCTCAGGTTCAGCCCCATCTGCATTATTGGGGAGTATTAGTATAATTTATATCCTGCACCTTCACTATAAGTGTGTGATATCCGGGCAGCTAACAGATCACTTACAATAATCCTGATCCAGAAGGTCTCTTATGTTCTTTTCCCTGCTTTTTGTAAGATTTGGAAATGGTGTCCCAAACTTTGTCATTTATATTCTTTTTAATAATTGTTGTTGTTTAGTCGTGTCCAACTCTTTGTGACCCCATGGACCAGAGCACGCCAGGCACTCCTGTCTTGCACTGCCTCCCGCAGTTTCATCAGACTCATGTTCGTAGCTTCGAGAACACTGTCCAACCATCTCGTCCTCTGTCGTCCCCTTCTCCTTGTGCCCTCAATCTTTCCCAACATCAGGGTCTTTTCCAGGGAGTCTTCTCTTCTCATGAGCTGGCCAAAGTTTTGGAGCCTCAGCTTCACGATCTGTCCTTCCAGTGAGCACTCAGGGCTGATTTCCTTCAGAATGGATAGGTTTGATCTTCGTCACGGGGATTCGAACCGCCGACCTTTTGATCGGCAAGCCCAAGGCTCAGTGGTTTAGACCAGTGCTCCCCAACCTTTTTATCGCTGCAAACCAGTCAACGTTTGATAATTTTACCGTGGCCTGCTGAGGGGGGGGGACATTGATTGTTTATATTTTATTTAGATTGTTTTGATTTAATAATTTTAATTTAATTGTATTTAAATGTTCCTTGGGCGGCCCGGTACCAATTGATCCACGGACCGGTACCGGTCCGTGGCCCGGGGGTTGAAGACCACTGGTTTAGACCACAGCGCCACCCGCGTCCCACCTTAGCCAACCTACTCGGAGTTAAATACAATCTATGAATCATTTTCAAATAGTTCTTTTTCAAAGAATAACATGCTGTAAATTTCAAGTCGCTTTTCCAAACTTCCTCTCAGAGGTTAAGATCTATATTGTGTCCTATATCTATTGCCCCGTGCGTCACTGAAGCTTTAACTAGGTTGTCTTTTGTTTCCCATTCTAATAATATCTTTGTCATTTATACTCTTATTTCAGTTCCCCCCCCCCCAAAAAACCCAATCCATTCATAATAAGGGGAAAGGTTATTCAGTCAGTCTTTAAAGTTGATTGATGTACAGTAGTGAGGATTTCTACACTTCATTTCAATCTCATTTATGAGAGTGAGAATCAAAGCTGGAGGAGGCATTGCGTTTCCTAACACCGGTTGGGCTGTGTGTGTGTTTTCTTTCTCCCTTTGCTGAGGCACCATGTTCATTCATGAGCAGCTGTGTTGCCATAGGATTGGTGGGTAGAATTGCTGGGGGTTGAAGAACGGGAAAGTGTGGTGGATTTTAAAGCTTCTGACTTGGGAGGAGCAGAATTCGTGAGCTAAATATAGCCTCCTCTGAGTTGGAGGGTTAGAGATGAAGTGAGAGACTAGCCCCGTGGTTTTTGAAGCTGGGTTTCACTGGCTTTCGATCGCTGAGGCCTGCATTTTTCCTTCTGTGGTTTAAAACTGGGGGCTGCATTTAGAGTATTGATTGGAAAGAGCCAAGCACAAAACAGTGAGATCTTGGGTGCATTTGAACGTGCTGATCAATTCTACACCGTTTCCCCCTCCTCCCCTTACAACATGGGAGCAGCAAACCAAAATCCTTGGCCTCACATTGGGTCCAAACCGTGAGTTGCGGTTTCTTTTACAAACCACCATTGATAAGCCATGACTTTTTCATCCTGGTTTGGAGCAAAGCAAATCAGATTTGACATCGTGCTGGGGTTTGTTGCTCTGACTCGCTAGCAGCGAGGAGCAGAACAGAAGCAATCTGCATGTTCCCAGTAATTCATTAACCATAGCTTTCATAACCCACAAATGTAGCCGGTAGGGATAACAGCAGGCATTCTCTTCAGGGTTGACTATATTTCCCTATCAGAAGTGATTGATTGATTGATCTCGTCACAGCCAGTGCAGGGACAGAATGGAATTGCGCAACACCCTCACCCCAGTTGAGTCCAATTGCTCATGCCTTGCCTCCTTCCAGTGACTCATGCAGAGAAGCAACGGACAGCCTCCTGCTCACGGCTGGCAGTTCTGCAGCCCTTCTGCATTGAGAGCAGTTGTCGAATCCAGTTGATGTAAAGGTGGGGCAGAATTTTCCACTCTGAATGGAAGGAGGTAATGCCCAGGGCAGAAAGTCATTGGGAGATTAGTGATATCTTGGTACGTACTTGTGAGTCCTGGGACATGATTTAAGTGTGACTCATGTGGACCATGGCCCCATCAGGTGGACATCTCAGCATGGAAAAGAGCCGTTCTTACCGGTAGATCATCTGCTTGCATATAGTAGGTCTCGGGTGCAATTTCTGGCATTTCCAAAGAGGGGGCTGGGAAAATATTTTTGCCTGAAACCCTGCCTGCCAACCAGTCATACCTAAAAATAGAGGAAGTTGCCTTTTAGACACATTTGTCCATCTAGCCCAGTATTGTCCACACGGGCTGGCAGTCTCTCTCAGCCTTACGTGGAGCTGCCCAAAGACCTAGGAGTGTAGAACAATGCTGCTTCATGACCTCAGAATGTGTCCGTGATTGTTCCTCTTGCTTGCCTGGAAGGGGACGGGTGTGAAAGGGGTGTGTGTGTGCTGAAACTAGCCTACCGTACAGGACAAAAGGTAAAGATTACGCTTCTGGCATGTGGCCCCGAGGAGGTTCCCCAGAAAGGAATGTGGCCCTTGGTCTGAAGAAGATTATCTACCCCCCCCCCCCGGGGTAGACAGTGTTGAGCTAGGTGGAACAATGGACAGACTACAAATGAAGCATCACTGCCTGTTGAATGAAACATTTGCTGTGTAATCTTCTAACAGCCTCTGGAATAGACACGGAGGAATTTCACCACTACTGAGTCTGGAAGGGAAAATAAATCTATGAAAGAGAGTGTCTCCGCTTTAGCAGTCACTTATAATGATACAGCAGGCCATTATTTTTTTCACCCCTTGTTAGTTTTCCAGGTCATTCTTGTTCAGCCAAATAAGGACAGTGTATAATAGTCAGGCCGGCAGTGTCCCTGGTTTAATATTCTATTTTTTGACAGCAGCTGGTTCCAAACTGGGATTTCCCAAAGCTTGGGAGTGGAGGCGGGGAAAGAAGGGGAGGGGGGAACAGGTTGGGAGGATTGATGGGACACTTTGGCAACACCCCAAGCCCGGGGGGGGGGGGGAGAGACGTATCTGTTGACCCTTTGCTAAGTCATAGGAGGCTTGTCAATGGGCAGCTGGAAAGGGGCATCGTAGCTGTGCTATGCTATGCATGCAGAAGAGCTAAAAAGAGCTCAGGAGGAAGTGGAACCTGGAAACAAGTTCTTCCTGAGACCTTAAGGAGAATCTGCCACAAAGAATAGACGGACTCTCCCCCGCCATGCTTTGGACTATGTCAGCTTTGGCTAGCATCATGCCCAGCAGCTATGGATGATGGGAGTTGTATTCCCAGCAACGCGTGTGGAGGGCATCAGATTGGGTGGGAAAGACTGGACGACGTGAACTTTCGGTCTGATCTAGCTGGGCTTTTCAACACAATCCTGAAAGCTGAGCTGAGAGCCAACATTTTAAAAAAAAAAGGAATTAGACCAGGTGTGGGCAGAAATCCGCCCTTGGCGCCCTTTCTCCGTTGTCATCATCTCCAGCCTGATGCCATGGGCAGTGTCAGACATGGGGCATGTAAGTTGTTCCTTTGCAAGCAGGGCTTGCTGATTGGCGCACAAGACGGGCCCTTCTTAGATCCCTGTTAGCATGGACCAGCTGATCAGCGTCATCGTCCCTTTTGAAGGTGTGCGAGCCCTGCTTTGCCCACTCTCAGGTCCACTCTGAAGCCAAACAGCACCTGCAAACAAACATCCAAGGAGCTGACTGCTTGGTGGTTTCAGCAAACCACTTTGGAATTGTCACCTGGTGTCGTAATGATGTCCAATTTGGCCCACAGGAAGTTGGCAGAGGGTAGGATCTGGTCTGCCTTGTGGATCTGGGTCATGATGCTTGGGGGGTTATGTCCATCAACAGGTGTGTTACATGACAGCTCAATGGACTTCCCATAAGCATCTCTCTGGCCCCTGTAGGAACTACAAGGCCCTTTGGCCGAATCTGGAAAGATCTTCTCAAGGTCTTAAACACAGTGTCTTGAGAGAACCGGGGAAATGAGTTGGAGATGAGCTGAAGAGAACCATCTATGATACCAACTACCTGAAGAATAATGTGAGGTCAAAGGTTCCGTCAAATCTAACATGTTTTTCCTGTGCCAGGCTAAAAGTTGTATTCCCGTGTGGTCCTCCAGTTGACCATTGACTATAACTCCCCTCATTCCTGATGGTTGGCCATGTGGGGAATGGAATGGAGTTTCTTGGGAAAGGGTGTGGCTGGCTTGCTGGATGGCCGAACAGGAGTGCTCCATGGCACAGTGTTTTGTTTGGGTTCATATTCAAAGTCCATTTAAAGTTTCCTAGCCTGCCAATCCCCGTAACGTTGGTCACAGCAACAGGCCTAAAGTGGGAAGAAAGCAGCCCTCTTTAGTTTTACAAAAGCTTGCTTACCTGGTCACCTGGGGTGAACTTTATTTCCATCCCAGGCGAATAGCTTTTGCCGAATCCCTTTTGAAACAAACCAACCTTTCCTTCTCTTTCTGAACTCCTTGTCTCCTACCAGAGCTGGATCCCATTCTCTCAGCCCCACCCATGCAACCGCCAGCTTCAGACCTGGTAAAAAAAAAGTAGGGCACCCCATTTGGCCCAGATTAAGCAGGCGTCGCCCAGGGAATGTGTCCTGTTGTGCAATCAGTGCTTATACAATGAGCTAATGTTTCTGGGTCCCACAGAATGTAATGTTTAAACTATGTTGCCGTGTCTCTTGGTTGTGTTACAGTGCTGAAGACTTTGGAGAATGGGTGGGGGAAATGAACAAAGCAGGACATGAGCCCATCAGTTGCTAAACATCTCTGCCAGTTGATCTTGGGCCCAGACGGCCACCTGTTCTCTCTCCCAAAGGTCCCCTAAGGACATCTGACTTCCCTGAGGCCCTTTCAAAGTGCTACTTAGCTTAAGGGGATTGGATTTTACATTCTTCAAGGGAGATGGCTCTGTCACTATTTTCAAGAGGACTCTGGGTGTTCTAGAGAATTTCTCCCCCTTCTATCTCCCCAGCCCTGCCCTAAGGAAGCGCATAGACTTGTTTACAGCAGGGGGCATTAAACTCTCCATTTCTGGGACTACCAGAAGATCCACGCCACGCACTTAAAAGCACAGCCTGGATAGCTCAGCTTGTTAGAGCACGGTGCTGAGATAAGGCAAGATTGCAGGTTCGATCCCTGTATGGGACAGCTGCATAGTCCTGCTATTGCAGGGGGTTGGACTAGATGATCCTCAGGGTCCCTTCCAACTCTACAATTGTACGATTCTGTGATCCAGTGCACATTCAAACCACATGGCTTTCCCCCCCCCAAAGAATACTGGGAACTGTCATTTGTTCAGGATGCTGGGAATTGCACTCTATGAGGGGGAACAGCAATTCCTAGAATTCTTTGAGGGGTGTCACACGCTTTAAATGGGGATTATATGTGCTTTAAGTACATGGTGCGGGTCCTTGACCATTGGGCCGATGGGATTTGGAATCCTAAAACTTCTGGGAGGTATTGCAATTCTCACTTTTGTTTGATGGGTTCAGCCATTCAGCCGTAGCTGAGAGAGAGAGAGAGAGAGAGACAGAACACGCTTCTGCTCCCTTTGCTGCCAAAGTAACTTCTTCGTTAAGTTGTGCTGTGCCAGTTTTGGATGCCTTTCAGGGATGTCCTAATTTTTTGTCCTAATTTTTTGTTCTAATTGAATGTTTCCTTTTGGGCGTTCATAGTGCTAAAAATATACAAGGATTACATCTATATATATCTATATCTATATATCTACACACACACACACACACACACACACACACACACACACACACACACACCCTTTCCACACCACCCTAATAGTTTGTCTGAAGAAACTTGCTGTCTCAAACTTGTAAAACTGGTGTTCATTCTACCCTGCCTCCTGGGTGGGCTCTCCTTTTTCTCTCTGGAACTCGTGGAACTTTCCTTCAGCACTTAACAGACCCTGGGCTGTTTCGTTCCTTTGAGAGCAAGACAGCAAAGGCACAAAGAGGTATATTAAAGCTCCGTTGGGAAAATTGGTTTATTTGGTTTGGGGTTGAATTTATCTGGTGTTATATTTATAATGTAGCAATTGTATTTTTAAGAAGTCTGCTGCTGCCTAGGAATTTTAAGGGTTGGGGTTCAATCTGCTCAGGTCTTGTCACTTAAAATGCTCCGGTTTGCTGGGAAGGTGGGGGAGAAGGGAGTATGTTGCTTGGGTGCTGGTAGTTTGTTTGCTTGCTTTGTTTTGTTTCTCTTAATGAACTTGTATGTCAGCTTGTTTAAATGTGTGGCTTTCATGATAAACATGGATTTAGTGATAAGATGGTTTGTTTTCTAAGAAAAAATCATTCTTTTTAAGTTGCTATAAACCACTTGGCTCTTTAAACTTTGCTTTGATATAAGCTTGCTATAAAAGTAGATCAACACTGGTGGAACAGATGGCATGGGAGATAACTTGCTTGCTGGTGGTGGTCTGTGCAGAGCCAAAGGGAAGTACTAGTGGAGCCTGTTCTACTCCTGGGAGGGGGAACCTGTGGACTCCATTAGGCCTAGCCAGCAGAGACAATGGTCAGGGATGATGGGAGTTGTAGTCCAGCAACATCTGGAGGGCCACAGGTTCCCGACACCTCCCCTGGAATTTCCCCTGTAGCCCCCTGCAGTGTGGAGAAGGGGTTCCCTGGTGGGTGAGTCCATGCGTATTCCCTGAAAGACAGGGCATTTATTTTTATTTTTTAAATTCTATAGAATTATGCTTACAAGTAAGGTTCTCCACCCCCCACCCTCTGCTGAGTCTTTGCCCCGAATATGGGTTATTCATGGAAAGCTATTATCCTCCTGCCGCTCTATACTTTTAGTGGTTTCCGTCGGTAGCAAATAACTCTCGAAGCACCAGAAGGGGTTTGGAAGGCAAAGCTGAAAAGTCAGGTGATGTTTGGTGCAGAAAGGGATGCTAGTTTCCAGACAAACTTGCCTGTTTGCCTGTCGCTGAGGTCAGGAAGTGAGGCTCTCCTCTGGGTGTCCGCATCACCCGAGAAACTCTTACAGTGCGGCCTCATTTGTGGAACTCACCACCACCACCCAACAGGTCCACGGTGGGGATTTGAACCTGGGATTCCCTGCACACCGATATAGGCTGTTGAATAAAGCCAGCTGTCCACGTACCAGAAAGTTGCTTGTTATTTAGCATCCACAAAATTAGGACTTTGATTTAGAGAGTCGTCCTAAGGTCGTGGTTGGAGTATGACGTTCGATTTGGGCAGTTTGATCCGGAGCTGTTTTCTGGTGTATATGATCAGATTTTGCAGAAAGTGCCTTAGTTGGTTCACGTGACTTTCTGCCATCAGCCGTAGTTCAGTCTCCACCAGTTTCTGCACTCCTCTGGGTGAAACTCCCATCAGAGTGCATGAGCTGGGGAATTTGAAGTTTAGACCAGGGGTCAGCAATCTTTCTCAGCCGTGGGTTGGTTCACCATCCCTCAGACCATGTGGTGGGCCGGACTATATGGGGGGGGGGGGTTGAACAAATTCCTATGCCCCACAAATAACCCAGAGATGCATTTTAAATAAAAGGACACAGTCTACTCATGTAAAAACACACTGATTCCCGGACTGTCCGCAATTTCTTAGCTGGTGGTGGAGTATGCTCGCCGTTAAATTTCGGCATAACCCCTATTTACCGTGCTCCGTCCTATTTAACATCGCTTACGGCCGCGTCTCACCGATGTGCCTTCATTAAAGCTAGGTTTAATGTTTTTCCAACAAGCGTGCTGAGACATAGATTTACTAAGGGCCAAGTCTCTTCAATGTGTGCTTGTGAAATTAAAACATCTGAATCTTTACATCATGTTATGTTTATCTGCCCTATGTACAGTTCGGCTCGTGCTAGTATACTAAATTCCATAATCCAGCCTATGGCTGACAAACCAGTTGACCTACAGCTTGCCTGGGTTCTTCAAGATGTGGATCCTTATATTACTCTACAGGTTGCTAAATTCCTAACAGCCGTCCTCTCGTACAAGAGACGGAATGGAATGTTAGCAGATTATTTATAGTTATAAGAATTTTCTATAATGACATCAGATATTGATTTTAGCGTAGTGCCTAAATTTTTAATCATAATCTTAAACTTTTCTTTTTTAAATGTTAATATTTGTCCTTGTGAGCTGTGAATTGTGTTATATTATTTGTGGCTTGAACGAGTCCGCTGTTTTATTTGATTTATTTTGTTGTGTTGTGTTTTATGATGGGCGTAAAGCCGAATAAACATCCTGATTGATTTATGGGACTGTCCCGGGCCGGATTTAGAAGGCGATTGGGCTGCATCTGGCCCCCGGGCCTTAGGCTGCCTACCCCTGGTTTAGACACTGCATGAGTTGGGAAAACATAGTGAACTTTGGCCCTATGTTTACTTCTCCAGGTGGCCTTGTGCAGTCATGAGGACTAGTGTATCTCACCTTTACGCTGACCCTTTTTAGATGAGACTTGGGATATTAAATCATACGGTACTGTACAGTATATGGATAAGGGCTCCCTCTAGTGGTTACCATGTATAACATGTAGCCCAATTACCCTGTTTCCCCTTTTTTAAGTCGTAGTCATAAAGTAAGCCAGGGCAGCAATTTTAAGCATTTGAGAAATATAAGACATACCCTGAAAATAAGACATACCTCCATGTCTGCCAGCTCAGGGCCTGAAACTGGCTGCTGCAGCGTGGAGCGCTCAGAGCACCCAGGCGCGGGCAAAGCAAGAACATGGAGGTGCTGATCAGCTGGAGCGCGGGAATTAGTTGTTCCTGGCTCAGCTAGAGCGCACGCGTAGGAGGAACGCAGCAAAGTCAGCTCTGAGGAGGGAAAATGGCATTTAAAAACGCCGTTTGAAGCGCCCACCTCGCGAAGGAAAAGCGCCCCGCCGGCCACCGCCCTGCCCAAACCAGGGCTCTCTCCCCTCAGTCACCCCCAGCTGCCCCGCCGCCGCTCTCCCCTCCCTCAACTGCCCCTTCTTTCCCAGCCGGCTGCCCGCGTTCCTCCAGCCGGGGCACGCAGCGGGGAAAGGGTGTGCGACGGCTGAGGCAAACAGAGGTGGCCGGTTGCCCGGGGGTGGGACGGTCAAAAAGGTGGGCGAGAAGGGAAGGAAGCTCCTTGCTCG
Organism: Zootoca vivipara; assembly: GCF_963506605.1. Classification (NCBI taxonomy): domain Eukaryota; kingdom Metazoa; phylum Chordata; class Lepidosauria; order Squamata; family Lacertidae; genus Zootoca; species Zootoca vivipara. Next base: position 4,506,416 of record NC_083290.1, read on the forward strand.
CCGCCTCTTCTCTCCCTCTCTCCCGCTGGGCGCCTTGGCCCCGGGGAGGTGCAAGGAGCCGCAGCAAACGCGGAGGAACAGGCGGCCAGGGGTGGGTCGCTTTCTCCGCCTCCTTGGAGTTTGGGCTCCGTATACAGGAAGGAGCGAGCACGGAACTACCTCCCAGCCAGCAGCCCCTGAGGAGCCGCCGCCGCCGCCCTCGAGCTTCTTTTCCCTCAGGCGGCTGCAGCATGGAGCGCGCCGAGCGCTCCGCAGCGCCGAGCGCTTGGAGCGCCCTCCTGGGCCAGCCAGAAAGCCTGAGCCAGTGGCCTCCACCTGGCCTGGCCGAGGAGGCTTGCCTCCCCGCCACCCGGAACTGGCGGCTGCAGCGTGGAGCATTGGAAAAGACTCCTGGATGAATCCCTCTCTCCAGGCAGAAGAGAAGCTGGGGGTTTGTGAGTTGACCCCAGGGCAATAGTGGGCAGTGTGGAGGGATGCAGAATGAAGTCGGGGAGATCATACCGTAATAAAAACCGTACCGGTAATAAAAAATTACAGATAATACACCCCACCGAAAATAAGACACCCTGTGGTTTTGGGGGGTGGAAAAGTTATAAGACGGTGTCTTAAAAAAGGGGAAACACGGTAAACATGCAGAAGATGCTGGTCCTCATGGATCTGAATCGAGGACTGATTTAAATCAGAACATAGGAAGTCATCTTATATAGGCCACTGATCCACCGACCCCAGTATTGTCTACACTGACTGGCAGTGTCTCTCCTGGGGAAAGTCCCAGTCCTGTGTGGAGATCTTGGATATTGAATTAGAGACCTTTTGAACGCAGAGCAAATGCTCCCTCTCTGAGCTGCATTCCTTGCTCTGGAGAGGGTGTCAAGTGGAAATGTGGACTCCTGGCTGAATCATCTCACACTACTAGAGTCTTGTTTTTGCTGTCGGGCAACTTTTGGCTTAACAGCTTTGTGAGTTTTGCATCTTGTCTCTTTTGAAGGTAGGTCCCCATAAGTGACTGATCTATGAAATGGCAGAGAATGGAACAGAGCTGAGGCGCATGGCGATGGGCAAAGAGCAGCACAATGGAAACTTCACAGGTGAGACAGTAACTGGGATAATGCCTCTTGCTTGGGGAAGTGTGTATTGAGGGAGGGGGTACAGAAACCATGGTTTGTTTGTTTTGTTTTTTTGCATGGTTGGATTGTAGCCTACTGTGCAAATATAAGAGTCTCATCTGCTGCTCTGCCCAGGGTTTTTTTGTTTTTGTTTTGCTTCTGTCCCCACCCACCATGGGCACGACACTAAAGGAAATTGGGATGGGGCAGGAGGAGGAAATTTCTCAGATCTTAAACTTCAGTAAATATCTGTATTGGCTTCGATACTTTTAGTTGAGAGGGTCTGTACACTATTGAGGTGACAGCTGAGTTACTTCCTTCTGATTGCTTGTGTTAGAGCTACTTTATTTAGATAATTTATATACTGCTTAACTACAAAGATGCAATACAAGAAATCAGTTAAAACTATAAAATCAAACTTCAGGTGGGTTCCCCACCATAGCTGCCAAGTTATCCCTTTTTTACAGGGATTTTCCCTTATGCTGAATAGGCTTCCTTGCGAGAAAAGGGAAAACTTGGCAGCTCTGTTCCCCACACCTGATTTATCTCAGTACTGTCCTGCTGTCCTTGATAGTGGTTCTCGGGGTCGTTGATGCTATCTCATCCTCTGATGTGAGCTGGAGTCCAGCAACATGGGAAACTGACTGACACAGAGTCAGGCCATTGGTTTGATCTAGCTCAGTTCTGTCTACACTGGCTGGCAGTGGCTCTCCCAAGATGTCAGGCAGAGGTCTTTCCAGCCCTACCTGGAGATGCCAGCAGTTAAACCTGCACGCAAAGCAGATGCTCCTCTGCTGAGCTAGAGCCCCCCCCCCCCCCCCGGTTGAAAAGGTTTTCAGGACCAGGCTGTGTCTACTCAGTGCTACAGGCTATGAAGTCATATAACACTTTGTGCCCAAAAAAGCTGAACACTGCAACCTGTTTTTGTTATGTAAGCTAAAGGAAGTGCTGCTTAACTAGTCTTATTTTGTACAATGCATTCTCTTCTTGCAAATATCAGGCTTTTCTATATCCACCCGCTCCCACAAACACCTCTCCCTGTGGCCCATCCAGGCAGGCAAGAAGCATGATCAGAGTTCAAGGGCACATTCCAGCCAGGCAAAAACATTCAAGGAGGGCTGAGAGCAAGGCCATTTGGGGTGTGCTTTTGGGAGAGTTCCAAGGGGCCAGGCAGAATGATCTGGAGGTTAGCATTTGACCCCCTAGACCTGCATTTCTCCACCCCTGTATTAGCCCTTTTGCTTTTTGGAACAAGTACCCAGCTGAGCAACAATCTGGTGGGTGATGAAGCCTCCAGGGCTGTCGATGGACTTACAGGGGCTCATACACAGAAGGGAATTTCCTCATCTGAGCAAATATCTGCTGTTTCACTCGGAGGGTGAAATCTTTCACAGGGCTGGCGATGCTTGCCTGTTTCTCATAGCTCTTCTCTCCCAATTCTCCCCTTTCCCTCCACCCCCCTTCCTCTTTGCAGAGCCTTCTCCGTCAAGCGAACAGAAGAAGAGAGAACGAGAAGAGCGCCTGGATATCGTCCTCTGGAAGAAGCCACTCATTACCTTGCAGTATTTTTTCCTGGAAACATTATTAAACTTGAAAGAATTGACCATAAAGTAAAGGCCTACTTCTCCTTGACTTTTTACTCTTGAACCACGGGGTCCCAAAATGGGGTATCTCCTCCCCTCCCAAATGAGGTTGGGTCCAGTTGCAGTTGAAAGGCACTCACTAGCCACCACCCCCAGCTCCCCTCCCCTCCCCTCTGCCTCCACATCCTTTATCAATGCCTAGATTTTACTGTGTCCTGATTTAGTCCAAGAGGTGGGAGATTTTCTCTCTCCCTTCCCCTGACTCTAGAATGTGGTGCACCTAATGGAATGGGGCAGGATCCAACCCATGGCAAAGGAACTGCACCTTTGCGACGGACGGAACATAATTTTGGGGGGGGGGTCCTCTCCTAAAAATTCCAAAGATCTCAGGAGCCTGTTCTGGAATCTTGTGTTCTAATTCTTAGGAAGAGTTTGTCTGGATCAATATAAGGCAGCTTCCTATATTCCTTTGGGCTCGCTAGAGCAGGGGGGTTATCAGGTTCAGCCGCCCAGAGTGGCTGGGGCAACCCGATCAGATGTGTGGAGTACTAATAATAATAAAAATAATTGTTGTTGTTGTTGTTATGGCTGAAATATGAATATGAATGGGGCAGGGAGGGAGGTACCGTACCAGTGCGTGTCAGTGTGGTCTCCTTCTCTGGATTATTTATTCTAACAACACTATTTATTTCCCCTCTCCCAAGATTGTGGCATCGCCGAAGGATCGTAGTGTCTCTCTTACTGCTGCTGTCACTGCTTACAACTGTGTATTATATCGAAGGCGCACATCAACAGGTAACGCTACATATCAAACGGGGCCTAGCGCTTTCAGGATGTGTTTGCATGCGTTCTCTCGGTCGGTAAGCCAGCAGGTTAAAAAAAGAAAGAAAAAATGCCCGGAATTGGACAACGGGCATCAGTAGAAGAGACGGTCGCTTCGTATCCTCCAAATATGGAATTTCTCCTCTAAGTGATAGTGCTCACAGTTAAAGCTATGCAATTTGCTCCCACCAAATTCACAGAGGAGGAGGCTCTCGGCGGCTACTAGCCACAATGGCTGTATTCTGCTTCTCCCGAAGGCCACTTTCTGGGAATCACGAGTAGGGAGAGGGTTGTTGTGCTCAAGTCCGGTTTGAGGGTTTCCCTTAGGCATGGCAGGCCACTGTGAGAACAGGATTCTGGACTAGGTAGGTGACTGGCCTGATCCAGCAACCAGGCTCCTGAGAATAACAATAATTTTGTTATTCATACCCTGCTCATCTGACTTGGTTTCCCCAGCCATTCTGGGCGGCTTCCAACACATATGAAAACATAACAAAACGTCAAACTTTGAAAAACGTTCCTTTAGGGTCTTAGATAAGTAACAGCTGCATTCTGATGATATGTACTGTATGCTGAAATGGAAACCTGTTGAGCAATTGTAATTTTATATATAGAAATAAGGTAAAAGAATCGCTTTTTCTAGCACCCATGTGAGGTTCACCTCTCTGTGTGCTGGTCTTTGGCTTTTGGGTTCTTCCTCCAGATCTGGCTTTCTTGGAGCAGATGTCAGCACCTGAAGTGCGGGGTAGGGGACCTGTGGCTCTCCAGATATTGCCAGCCTGCAATCTCTATCGTCCCTGACCTTTCACCCCGTTGGGAGTGATGGGAATTGGAGTCCAGCAATGTCTGGAGGGACCCACAGCTTCCCCACCCCTGCCTTAAGAGGTTCTCAGCCCAGGACTCAAATTCTGCATCAGCACCAAATGGTAAAACATTGTGCATTGCAGGTTTTTTTATTTTGCCACTGCCCTCCTTTTCTCTGAACTACCCAGAATCCTGTTACATTTTGATGGGTGCTACTGTCTCACAATAACAGTTCCCCATCCCCTTTAAGGTATGCTCTCCCCAGGGAGACCCACCTGGCACCAACCTTTTGGGTACATGGTTGTCTTTTCTCAGGTGTTCAGGCAGCACCAGGGATATGACACATCCTTCAAACTGGTTTTATGGCAATTTTCCGAAATGTCTGTGTTTTTACTTGCTTTTCAGTGGCATGCTGTAGAAGGATTTAATAAGCATTACAGCTTCTTGTGAAAGTGTAATCTTTTATTCTCTCTCCCCCATCCTCTTTTCTCTTAGTATGTGCATTATTTGGAGAAGAAGCTCTTATGGTGTGCCTACTGGGTAGGCTTAGGCATTCTGTCCTCAGTGGGACTTGGAACGGGTCTTCACACCTTTCTGCTCTACTTGGTAAGCAAGGGTGGGTGTGCGAGGGTGGGTGGGTGGGTGGGTGTGCGAGGGTGGGTGGGTGGGTGTACACACATGTGACTCCATGGGAGGGTGTACTCTGAGGTTTGTTTTTATCTCACTATGTCTGTGGTTTCCAACCAGTATGCTGTGGCACCCTGGGGTGCCTTGAATGATGGCCAGGGGGGCCACAGGCAACACTGGCCTCTGTCCCTCTTTCCTTCTTCCCTCCCTCCTCTGATGCCCTCTCACATCTCTGCCTCCCCAGGGCTTGTGAAGCTGTTTGCCTCACGTTCACCTTTGGCCAGTCTCCATTGGGCCACCAAGGCTGGGGGGCATCCTCTTCCCAGGCTCCTGTGGGGTGACCTGAGGAGGCAGCTCTCTTTGGGGCAGGGGGAAAAGGCTCAGAAACCAGGGTCAGCAGCAGCCCCCCCCCCCGAAAACTCCCAAGGAGAGGGGAGAGGAGAGGAGGCTTGAGGGAGCACTCCACAAAGGAGGGTGTTTGAAAAAGGGTGAGATTTAGAAGGCGATTGGGCTGCATCTGGCCCCCGGGCCTTAGGTTGCCTACCCCTGGTTTAGACACTGCATGAGTTGGGAAAACATAGTGAACTTTGGCCCTATGTTTACTTCTCCAGGTGGCCTTGTGCAGTCATGAGGACTAGTGTATCTCACCTTTACGCTGACCCTTTTTAGATGGGACTTGGGATATTTGATCATACGGTACTGTACAGTATATGGATAAGGGCTCCCTCTGGTGGTTATCATGTATAACATGTAGCCCAATTAAACATGCAGAAGATGCTGGTCCTCATGGATCTGAATCAAGGACTGATTTAAATCAGAACATAGGAAGTCATCTTATACAGGCCACTGATCCACCGACCCCAGTATTGTCTACACTGTGTCTCTCCTGGGGAAAGTGTTTGAAAAAGGGTGAGGGGCTGCCAGCTCTGCAGGCAGGCAAGGGGGGGGACATATCTGGGCTCCTGAGCCCCACAGGGGTGCCGCAGAAAGAATGTAGTTGGTCAAGGGAGCCGTGGACTCAAGAGGGTTGAAAACCTCTGCTGCATGTAATAAAAATATAATGAGAGCTCTGCACCTCTCTCACATGAGGCAGCCGAGGAATGGAAAAGTAAGAGTATCATGAGAAGGGGGAGACACTGAAGGGGGAAAGTTTGAGTAAAACAGGAATGGAGAGAGGGTGAGAGGGGAAAGGTGGCTGTTTGAAACAACAGCAGAGGTTTGAATAAAGCAGGGATGGAGAAACTAGCTGAGATCAGACAGGCGTCCACCTCTGTGTTGAACTTTGTTTTCTCCCCCACAACAGGCATATTAAGTCATATTGTGCCTATTTTGCTTTTTTTTAAGTGGGTTTTTATTGTTTTATTTATCATGTTATTGGAGTGATGGGATGGTTTTGTTGACAGTTCTGTCAACAGCTTTGTGGCCCATTTATGTTGAACAGTGGTCTTAGGAATATATGAAATAAATAAATTCTGCAACTGCAGTTAGGCTCATTGAAATCAACAGACCTGTTATCCATGCCTGGTTGGTCTGGCTTTCAACATCGTGATACAGTCATACCTCGACATCCCAACGACTCCACTTCCGAAGGTTTCGACTTCCAAAGGCAACAACCCCGGATGTCTTTTCGCTACATGCGCCCTGCGCCTGCGCTAAATGCACAGAACGGGCGCTTCGACTTACAAAGACGGCCGCAGAACGGATTGTCTTCGTAAGTCGAGGTGCCACTGTAAAGTCGAGGTACCACTGTATATCACCAGCTAAATCTCGTGATATACCAATATATAACAATGTCTGAAATAAGGCTGGAACTATGTAGAGGCAAACAGCTTAATGTCCTGGCAACTGCTACTGCTTAGGGGTCTAAAACTTATTTTATTTACCTTTAACATACTCTTACAACTGTTATTTTATAGTACAGAGCAACAGGGGTGGCAGGAATCATGAAGGAAGCAACCACTGGCTTCACAGTTTCCCCCACAAATTTCTATTTTTTTTACATAGCACACACACAAACACATTGTGATTTGCGATATATTGCCATGTCAAATATTATAAAACCATTAGCACAATGTGGACTTCAAAGCGATTTTGGATTATGTCTTGATACATTGTCCCACCCTAATGCCGAGTGATTACAATCCATTGGTCTACGTCAGGGGTCCCCAGACTTACCGCGCAGTGGGCCGGAGGGCGGGGGAGTGCGCGCCTGTGCGCATGCGCACACGCGCACGGTCGGGGGGAAATCGCCGGAAATCGCTTGTGCGCATGCGTATGGGCCTCCCCCGACCCGGAAGTGCATCGGAAATGACCTCTTCTGGGTCGGGAGAAGCCCATACGCATGCACACAAAGGATTTTCGGCGATTTTTTGCCGATTTTTAAGATCGTCGCCGCGCTGTGCGCCGTAAGAGCGGGCGGCGGCAGCAGGCGGCGGGGGTTGTCGCGGGCCGGATTGGGAGGCCAATTGGGCCGCATCCGGCCCGGGGGCCGTAGTTTGGGTACCCCTGGTCTACGTAGTACATTATTGTCTGCACTGACTAGCAGTAGCTCTCCAGTGTCCCAGCCCTACTTGGAAATGCTGAGGATTATACTAGGGACCTTCTGCCTGCAGAGCATGTGGCCTGCCCCTAAGCTACAGAATCCTTATTTCATAATAGTTGCTAGATACTACATGTGGAAGAAAATCCAGCATTCACATTGTGATTAAAGTAAAGGCACTGGAAAAGACCCCATTAACCAGAATCTCTTCTGAACTGATCAATATTGGTGTTCCAATTACACATGGCGCTAACAGCTTTTTATTGCGATTGGGAAGTTGTTGCAACCCGGTTAATAAGAAACCACAAGGAAGTAACTGTGCAGGATTAAACACGGTAAAAGCAACATTGCTGAAATCAAAACCTCCAACATTCCATGCTCCCTTAATTCTTCCACCTTCCTACTAGCTTTCTTATTATGCTCTAAGAGAGACGTGTTCTTGTGAATAAACTCCAGCCTATTGTAGGCTGAGGTCCTTGCAGGTCCCAAATTCTGCTTCCATGTACAGGAGACAAATAAAGTGGCTTTGTGGGCTGCTAGCTGTTCATCCCCCACCCTAAAGTTTCACGTCGCCTTTAATTCTTGCTGTTCCACTTAACAGAGATGGTTTTCTAGGATAGCTCAGTCGGTAAAGCATGAGACTCTTAATCTCAGAGTTGTGGGTTCAAGCCCTACATTGAGGGGGAAAGATTCCTGCATTGCAGGGGGTTGAACTAGCTGACCCTCGTGGTCCCTTCCAACTCTGTGACTTTCAAATACAGGGAAGTCTCCGAAACTATTTCCCCCCAGTTTGCAATCAAATTTCCTGCGTTTTTTTCTGAACATCATTTATTTATTTTGTATTCCACCCTTCATCCGTAGATCTCAGGGCACTACACAACATAAAAAATACAAGTCCTTATCTACTCCCAGGAACTGAATTATCAAAATGAGGTGAAACAATAACCTCCTCTGGGGCTTCTCTTTTGGGTGGAAGTGGACTGCCAGCTTCAGACATGTAGTGGGGGTAATGGTTGGAAATGAAGAGTTCTGTGTTGGGCAAAAAAACCCCCAAACCAGCTGCTTACTGATTGTGGTTCAGTAAAACCGCTCCTCTTTGCCTGTTTGTTGCTCTCGTGGCTTTTGGTTCTGCATGGAAGAGTTCTGCCCAAACCCACCACTTGGGGGCTCTGTGAACACACCAAGATTTGAAAAAGTCATGCTTTAAAAAGAAAAAAGAACCCATATGAAGTTGGATTACAATTTCCCAAAAAATCTTTGTTCTTGCTGTGTTGTTTAAAGCAGACACTAGATGGCACCGTTGTCCTGGTCATTGGTGACAAAAAAAACATGCTTGCTCTCTTGTAGTTTTGCTTTTGATTTGCTTCTTAGCAAATGAACTCTGCAAGCCACATGTTGAATCATAGAATCATGGAAGTTGATTTTCCCTAAAACGGACAACTCATGGCCTGCAAACTAGGAAGGCGAGACTTGCCTCTTTTCCCTGGTACGTGGGGTGCACTCTTCACACTTAACGGTGCTGGAAGTGCACTCTGCATGTGCTCAGGGGCACTTTCACCTTCTCTTGCTTCATGTGTTCTAGAGAGGAAGAACAAAGGCAGCTGCCTTATACTGAACCAGACCACTGGTCCATCTAGCTCAATATTGTCCATGCAGACTTGCAGCGAATTTCCAGGTATTCAGACAGGGGCTTCCTCAGTCCTACCTGGTGATACAGGGGATTGAACCTGGGGCCTTTTGCATGCAAAGCAGGCGCTCTGTGACTGGGGCAGGTCTCTTGCTCAGCCTTGGTCCATTCACCCACATTTCGGGTTTAATATTTCTGTGCCTTAACATGACTGGGCTAGTGTAAGGAATTACTGAGATGAACTATGAGAAATATTCCAAGTCAATAGTACTGTACTGAACTGCTGGATGGGATTTTATGCATCATTATAATATATAGCAAGCGCTCTTGCATTTCCCTTTGCAGCCTGCTTTTGTCGGCTTGGAGTGAGAGGCTACAGCAGTCACGAAAAACCCTCCAGCTTTATGCCAGGCTCCTTTCGCATCACATTCCCTGACTGAAACATGCAGGGGAGCCCTCCATTTCCTGTCTGTTCTGGGTGGCGTCCGGCATATCGAAAACAAAACAAAAAAGCAGCTTTCTGGAGAGCATGCTTTTTAAGATGCACATCTGCAACTGGCTGTGACAACCAACAGCACAGATTGTGCCTGCCCTAATAGGCAGGCGGTTGGACTGGATGGCCCTTGTGGTCTCTTCCAACTCTATGATTCTATGATTCTAATATCATGCTGGTAAATCCCCACATCTTAGCAGCTGCAGCCCAGTGGAATCAGACCAAATTCGTGACACCCGGGCGCCATCCTCGAGTGATCACCAGCTCCACCCCTTGGCTGCCCAAACTCCCCAGCCTTGCCCAGAAGCCTCTTGCGAGAGATTCTGCTGGCATTGCAACCATTTGAAATCAGATTGCCTGTCTGAATTAAGCTGTGGCTTTGCTACTTTTCCTAGAGTTCGGTCTTCTTGATGTGTTTATTTTTAGTTTTTGCTCATGGTGTGCAGCATCACTGGCCGAGGGAGATAATGCTCCGGAGCCAGTGCTAATTCACAGCTGAGATGACCGCAGAACCTCCTTGTGGTACCGAGATGATTTCCATGCCACCTGAAGGGGTCATGCCCAAAAAAAGGGCAAGGAAGAGACAAAACGCCCACTGGAGCAGAGGACCCTGTCTCTCATGCCAGGTTGCAAGCAGAGTTGCCACTGCCTTGTTTTTAGAAATCAAAGTACTTCAGAGCTAAGGACCTCTGAACATGTGCAGGGAGACATTCTCTAGGAGTAACAAGGGGGAAGAAGATAGTATGATTAAAAAAGAAAAAAAATTGTGGCAGGAAAAGAGGAAAGGTCTGTGCGCAAAGTGCTTTTCTCATCTTGGAGTCAAACGTAGAGGCAATGAGTTTCTGATGGGGACAGGAATGTAGCTCAGTGGTATAGAGCATCTGCCTTGCAGGCCAAAGGTCCCAGGTTCAATCCCCAGCATCTCCAAGTAGGGCTGGGATTGTTCCCTGCCTGAAAGCCTGGAGAGACACTGCCAGTTAGTGTAGACAATACTGAGCTAGATGGACCAATAGCCTGACTCGGTGGAAGGCAGGTTCTTGTGTGCTGCATTGGATGGATAGGGTCCCCCGTCAAAGCGCACCGGCCTGTTTCATGCTCTGTATTCTGATAAATTCCTTTCAGGGTTTGTGCCAATCGAGTTGCGCAATTGTTTTGCGGGCCGTTTCCTCTTTTCTCGGGAATCGGTTTTGCTTTCCTAATTCTTTGGAAGAGGAGTCAGGAGGGGCGGCAGAAAGCCCCGGAGGACACGGTGACCTTGGAAGTTGTGGGCGAGAGTGCTGCTCTTGGTTTCGTGAAATGGTGTGCTTCTCTCTTCCAAGTGTCCCATTGCACTTTACTGAACCCCACCCAGTCCCAACTGTAAAAAAATAAAAACAAAGCAGGTGCAATCTATGGCATTTTTGTTGGCGTTTAAAAAAATGGATGTGGCTTGCACCCATTAACAATAAAATAAAATAAAATAAAGTGTAACAAAATGTAATTCTAAAAGCTGTGGTTGTGTGTTTACCAGACATCTGCATTGAGTTGCTGTGCCTCCATCGTGGGTGTTGCCTGCACCTCCTTAAGCATTCCTCCTGTTGTTAAGGGCTAGGAGAAGGGCCAGGGCAGAGCCCCGAAATTTCATGTGGAAGAGCACAGCTGTGAAGGTGTAGCACCAAGCCCTCCCCTCTTAAAAATAAAAATATAATAAACCCCATAGTGTTTTGTCAGCTGAGTGGGAAATCAAGAGGAGTTGGATTGAATTATTTTGCTAACCCACTTAACGAAAAGCTTAGGAAGAGAACAATCACTGGTGAATTGTAGATTCAATAGGCCCTGGACAGCCGTCTTAAGCACCTCTGGCGCCGTGGTGCGACGGATCCTTCCGGCGCCCCCTGCTGCCCCGTTTTCCGACGCGGCGGGCGGGCGGGCTCAGTGTGCAGCGCGGCTGCCGAGGGCACTGCTACATGGCGGGCGGGCAGGCTTAGCACACAGCGCTGCTGCCGAGGGTGCGGCTGAGCGGCCGGCACCCCGCGCCACCCAGCCTGGCCGTAGGGCCGGCCCTGGCCCTGGATCAGTACCACTGAGCTACTCCAGTGAATGGTGGGGAATTCATGGCAAAATAAGAAGCACCCTTACACACAAGCAGAGATTGGATGGCCCTCTGTCACAGATGCTTTAGCTGAAATTCCTGCATTGTAGGGGGCTGGACTAGATGATTCTCATAGTCCCTTCCAACACTACAATTCTACGATTTTAAGCTTTAGCCCGTATTAAGCATTAGGGACACATCTTCCATTCTTGCTGTCTCTGTGTATATGTGTGTGCTTTTCCTCTCTTTCCTCAAGCAAGTTCTGCAGTGACTTAGAGTTACTGTCCCGCACGCCGGATCTTGTTCTTAACTTCGCACATCTGTCTTGCAAAACTGGCTTTTGCTGATCGCTGGCGTTGTCCGTTGCCGAAGTCAGGTTACTGGCGAGAGGGGTTGGAGAGAGAATGGCTTGGACTGAGAGAGAAGATCCGGAACATGATTTAAGAGTCTTGAAACCTAGCCTGTCCCCCCCCCCTCTCTCTTGGTATGTGAATTGTTTTTGCGACTTCCATCTGTCTCGTGGGCTTCCTCCGTGATTTTTCAGCCGCTTCCTCTCGCTAGTTGTTGCACTGCTCACAATAGGCTGAGGCTTCCTGGAGCGCTCCACGCCGGCATGGAAAGCTCGGAAATCACTTCCGCCCCGTCTGTGATAGTGACCTAGTGCCCGCGGGGTCTCTTGTTCCCAGAAGTGCTGGTGGTGCTTAGACGGAACCTGGGGGGGGGGGGTTGTGCAAACAGAAACTCCGGGGAGGCACCGATTTAAGCCATATTTTTTACTCCAGGGAGATCTCTGCAGAAGCCGAATGATTTTGCTTATTATTATTATTATTATTATGCATGTTTGCTTTCGTCCCATAAGTCATTCCAACTTTTTACCCAAGCAATCATGCAATCTGCTTCCCATGCATAATTTTAAATAGGATAAATGATCCAAAGGTATCAAACATGCCTAATATCGAGGGGGAAGTAATTCCAGGGGAGAAAGATGGTGCCAACTATCATTAATATCACAGTTATAATTATAATTACAATTGCAAGTTGTTAATAACTAGCAATAACGATCGTCAAGAGTCCCCACACCCTCAGGAGCTCTTCCAGTGGCAGCCTGAGAGAGGGAACTCTGGGGCAGCCCCTAAGTTGTGGAATTTCCTCCCGAGGTCCCCCTGGCCACCTTCATTGGGAAGTTTCCATCGTACGATGGCAGAAGCACCTCTTTCCCCTGGTCTCTGACACCTGAGAGAGATATTTTTAAGACCCACCCTAGCCTCTCCGCTGTCATTTCTTTTAAACAGAGTTTCATGCTGTGTATTTAAACAGCTGCAACCTGCCCCCAAGCAGCTAAGGACATCAGAAGAGGCCGTCTTGGACCAGTGGCCCACCTAGTTCAGCATCCTGTTCTCACTATAGCCAACCAGGTGCCCCTAGGCTAGGGGAAGCCCGCAAGCAGCATGAGCAACTCTCCCCACTTGGGGTTTCTAGCAACTGGCATTCAGAGTCTCACTTCCACCAGGTGGAACATAGCCGCTTGGGCTAGTAGCCATGGGCAGCTTGGTCCTCTAACCCTGCTAAATTGGACACCACTGAGGTTACATTTGTTCGGTGAGGCCCGCCTCTGAGAAATTTCGGCTTAGGCCTGCAGGGAGTGGGTGGGCAGTGTGACAGGGTCCGACCCCCCCCCTTCCTAGATCACGTAGCAACAGTTCCCTGTGTGTGTCGACTCTTTGCCCATCGTACAGTGGTACCTCGGGTTAAGAACTTAATTCATTCCAGAGGTCTGTTCTTAACCTGAGGTACCGCTTTAGCTCATGGGGCCTCCCGCTGCCGCCATCGCTCGATTTCTGTTCTCATCCTGAGGTAAAGTTCTTAACCCGAGGTACTACTTCTGGGTTAGCAGAGTCTGTAACCTGAAGCATTTGTAACCTCTGAAGCATTTGTTACCCAAGGTACCACTGTATATTTAAAATGCTTGCTTGGCTTTTGAGTAAGGATGGCGATGAGCAAGGGGGACGGGATGAGTCGCTGTTTGTGGTGAGGCAAGCAGGCCGATTTTCCCATGAGAAAATAGCTCTTGTTTCTCTTCATCAAAATGGAATGAGACATTCTCTCCCCCCAGCCAGCCCCTGCCCCGAGAACTTGTACTGAAAGTTTTAAAATCCCACATTGCTGAAAGGAAACACCATATTTCAAGAATGCTTGATGGCAAGCAGAGAGGAGGGATCTTCTTTCTCCCATCGCCACCATCGCACTCGTCTCCAGCTGCTTCGCTTTTCCATCCTCTTGGAATTTGAAATCTTTTTAAGAAACTGCATGAACATTTTTGAATCCCCTGTTACCGTAACTCGTCAGAATGGGGGGGGGGGGCTTAACAAGCAAATGCATGCTGCCCTTCAATTAACACCTCACAGGCCAGAAATGCCCCTCCTCACCCAGATTAAATTCTGGGTTAAATTAACTCATTCTTTAGCCAATTCTTTAGAGGATTGATCTTGTGGTTGAATCGATTAAAACTTGCAACCTTAAAAGAGACCATTTCAGTCTTGGGCACCTTTTATTTTATTTTTCTGTCTGCCTCTTAGGAAACTAATATTCAAATCTTTTAATGTTGTTAGTCAGCCCTTTTGAGAGATCGCTCCCACTAACTCTGTCCAAGGGATGCAGACTCACAATCAAGTTGGAAAGAGTGACGTGGGGGTCCTTCTCCCCCACCTTTTTGAAAGGAAAAAAAGCTTTGCAGAAGTCTTTGAATGAACCTTGTTCGAAAGCTTTAACCCATCAAAGTTTTGATTTTTTTTTTAAAGAAAGCATGTTCATTTAAGTTTAAGAATACACTAAAAAAACCACAACAGGTCTTCCGTAGAGGGGCTACCATATTACCTCTTAAAAATGGCTGAGGGGAAATTGGGATGTGGGGTGAACAGGGGGGCAAGAAACTTCATCTTCTGATGACCAGTCTCTCATGTCATTTTGATTTATGGTTCGCCCTCCGATTCCCAACAACTTGAATTCCAGTCTCTAACCACAGGCTCCTGAGGGTCCCTCTGTCAAAATTGTGTGGCAGCCAAATATTTTGCACCCAAGTCATCAAAGGAGATTCCTAATAGGGTTTTTCTCCCCTCTCCCTCTCTTGTCAGAACTCGCCCTGGCAATTAATAACACACACACACCACAGGATAGCTGAGGCGGGGAGAAAAATGAATGATTAGGTTGTGGCTCATCTCTTAAGCACCTTTTCAACCCTCCTCATACAATTCCCTTCTTGCTGTTTGTCTTCCCTGAACATACAAAGGAATTATCTGTACAAAGGAATTGACTGTGAATTCAGGGCAGCGTCCAAATTCTTATCTTTCATCTTAATCCTTAAACTTTTTTTTTAAAGTTCTTACTCCTTATGGTCACATCTCGTTTATCTGTTTTTGTTGTTTAAACTCTGCCAATGGCAATAAATGATCAGGGCCACTTCCACAGTTTAGAACACCGTTAGTAGTTAGGGTGTGTGACTTGAAAGTTTGAGAGGCAGAAGCTGGACGAAATTTCCAGTGCAGGATTTTAGTGTCATACTCTGCTCCCTCCTCCCGCCTCCCCACCTCCCAAAATAAATGGCAAAATCAAAATCATTGCAAATATTCTGATTATTAGTAGTGATAGTTCTATGGTGTTCCCACTTACAGAGGTAGGATTGACCATTTCCCCACCCCCCCTGGACACTCAGTTTGTGATGCTTAGCTGCATATCTATGAGCTCAGGGTGAACCCAAAGGGGTTTTTGGGGGGAGGGGGAAGTAATAACATTTAAAAAGAAGAAACCGATATGTTCTGTTGAAGGGGCCGCCAGCCTTTTTTGAACCCGTGGCACCTTTGAATTTTTAGAGTGTACTGGGGGCAGGGTGCCCTTCGCAAAACAGCTGAGGAGGTGGGACATAGCACAGAATGGCTGTCATGGAGAGCAAGGCCTAGCACATAAGCCACCCCCAACAAACTAGAGTCATAGAATGGCACGGTGGGAAGGGACCTGCAAAGGTCATTTGATTCAACCCCCCGCAATGCAGGAATCACAGTTAAAGAATACCTGACGAAGGAGAGTTCTTATGCTTGCCCTGTGAAGGCAGCCATGTCCTGCTGCTCCTGATTGTGGGGGGTCAGACAATACTGATTTTATACACATGCACAGGGAATGAGGGAGAGATGCTGTGACAGCCTAATAGCACCAGGCAGCTGTTCCTCAGGACCAGGAAAAATGTGCAGGATGGCCACACCACATTCATTCTCATTTCACAGAAGTTGCTCAGTTACTCGCACATTTTGTCCCGTAACTTTCTAGGAGGACTAAGTGACTTTTCCCTTCTAGGGTTGCCATGTGCCCTCTTTTTCCAGGACATGTCCTCTCAGGGGTAAAATTTCTGTCTGGGTGGATGTGCCAGAATGTATCACACTATGCTTTCTGGAAGAAAATTCCTTCAGTAGCACCTTAAAGACCAACTAAGTTTTTATTTTGGTATGAGCTTTCGTGTGCATGCACACTTCTTCAGATACACTAGAAACAGAAGTGTCAGACCCTTATATATATACAGACCCTTATATATATACACCCTCTGTATATATATAAGGGTCTGACACTTCTGTTTCTAGTGTATTTGAAGAAGTGTGCATGCACACGAAAGCTCATACCAAAATAAAAACTTAGTTGGTCTTTAAGGTGCTACTGAAGGATTTTTTTTCTATTTTGCTTCGACTCAGACCAACACGGCTACCTACCTGTAACTTTCTGGAAGAGATGTAGAAATAACTGGCAGCTGAAGACTTGCTTTCCTCTTCTTTTCTCCTGCCCCCCTCAGCGATATATCACAGCTTCCATAACCGACATATAGTAGAGGTGTTTAAAATGAGAGTCATCAAAGCGCTCTCTCTTTTTTTGCTCTTCAAAATATGGTAACCCTAAAAAAGCTCAGAGCACCTGCCCAGAGGCACCAGTGAAGACTTTGCAGCCATCAGGCTGGTCCTCCCTGCTCTATGGGGTTTTTAACCATGGAGATACAACTAGCCCTGAGTTGTCCCATTTAGGGAGTCTTACCTGTGCATTCTAGTTCTGCATACTTCAATGTGCATGCAGTTGCCCACAGTGGAATATTTTTGGACACCTGGATAATTGTTAAACTTCTTTGCTTCAGAGCACATGAGCCCCAAGGTTTGGTCATGTTAACACCGAGCCCATTGTTTTGGGGCTGCGTCTGAAGCAAAAAGCATATTTATACTTTTTGAACCACTGGAATATCAAAGAGGAGACTGTCTACTAGGTACCATGGAAATAGTCACAGCAGCCTAATTTCCCATTCCCTGTGCATTTAACGTGGACGTCATGAATTTGAGCTCACAGAGGAATCTTGTGCGCTTGGGCCAGACCATGATCCAGGGCCCAGTTGTCTTTGGAAGAGACCGATCCATAAGAGAGAAGGATACAGACCCCAGATTCCTTCCCTCTGAGCACTCCACACTCAATTATTTTTATAAATGCCCTTTTTACATCTTACTTTTCATTCCCATCGCCGTGTGGTTTCTGTGGGTTCCCGAACGCCAGCCTTCCCCCAATCTCCCATTATAAAATTGTATTTCAGGCAAACAGTGTTCCTAAATAGGTCCAGTCTTCAGGTGTGTTGACGGATATTTATAGCAACTCAGTGCATTGCGACCTTGTTTCCTCCCTCCTGGTTAGAAGGTTCAGAGGGAATAGCGGTGGGACAACAATGAGTTGTCAGAGGGAGAAGAGGGAGCAGGCTGGGAGGAAGAAGTGTCGGAAGCTGAAGAGGGCTAGTGAGCAGGAAGAGGCTGTGGCAGAGAGAAGCCCAGAATCAGAGGCAGAAGTGGAGGGTGGAGAGGAGGGGGCCAAGAGGAGAGTGGAGGACCTGAAGAAGGCAGGGGGGTCTCCCCCTCCTGCTGTGACCAGCTTCCCTGCCCCCCTGGTCTCCCAGGACCAGAAGAGGGAGGAAGAGGGAGGCACAACGAGAGGCGAGAAGGCAAATGAGCGTTAAGCTGCTGGGAAGGAACTGGGAAAAGAGCCTTAGAGAGTGGTGGGAAGGCGGGGACCTTCAGTCCCCTCAACTGCATCATTGGGGCAAGAGTTGCTGGGATCATTAGGCCTGCGCTGTTTCAGTTCCTTTGAATAACAAGTTAACTTTGGTGACACCGGGTGGCCTGACTCCGGCTGCTAACACCCACCGACAGCCCATCCTCTCAGAAGCTGGGCACCCAGTCTGGATCAGAATCTTGAAGGCACCCTTGCCCACCCTCTAACAAGAGTCCATATGGCCAACAAATTCTGAAACAGGGTCCTTTTAAGAACAGTTGGAGGAGGAGGAGGAGGAGGATGCAGGAGCCTGCTCTCTGGAAGAGGAAGTCGTTACTTGGAGCTGCGCTTCCTTGGCTTGAATATTTTCACTGGCTCTAACGGGGACAATCCATGAGCAGTTCTGTTTTCTGTTTGATGTGCTAATCAATTCCACATACAGCCCTGTCTTTGGCACTTGGTTTTGTCTGCGTTCTCCTGCGTGCGCGCCAACAAATAGATCCGGTGTGGAGGGGCTGTGGCTTGCTGGATATTGCCGCCAGCATGGCCCAGGGGTGTTGGGTGCTGGGGCCCAGCATCCCCACGCTTGAGAGCTGTGGAATTCCCTGCCCACAGAGTCAGCCTTAGACACCAACCTGGGTGGTTTTAGAAGAAGACTTGGCAAATTCATGGAGGGTATATGGCTGCCAGTGTCTACTAGCAATGAGGGTGATGCTCTGCTCCCGCGGTCGGAGGCAGCTATACTTCTGAAAGCCGGTTGCTTGGGATCACGAGTGGGATAAGCTGCTTGGGTCCTGCTTGCAGGCTTAGCGAAGTTGGCTGCTGTGAGAACAAGATGCTGGGCAAGATGGGCCTCTGGCCTGATCCAGCATAGGCACTTCTTACATTCCAATGTATATTTTTCATCATATGCTGACCACACGCTCCCTTTGGACACCTGAAATGTATTTTTTTGGTCTCACCCTTGGGGGAGGGTGTGGCCCCCAGCACATTACTCTTGTGGCTATTTGGCCCTTGGTGAAAAGAAGGCTTTCTCACCATTGGTCTCCCTAGCGTGGCACCGTCTACCCCAGTCGTCTGGCTTGCTGTAAGGCAAACTTCCTGCGCCCCTTCCTTGCCCAGAACACTGGAGGTGTGAGTCACTCAGCTCCGTTATCTTCCGAGCCTTTCTCCATACAGAAGGCCTTGGCTTTGGCCATTTGCCAGGACCCCCTGCTGACCATGAATCATTCTCAAGGGAGACTGGGGAGTTGCGGGTGAAAATTTGTTCTGCAGAGGTAATGACCGAATTGCACATTGATAACTGAGGGGCGGAGCGGCAAAGTCTGTCATTCTGTGCTGTGGTCGGGATCCAGCAAATTCTGCCTTTGCATGTGGCTTTGGTTTCTTAGCTAGTTGCTCCCCACACCGCACCACTGCTCTTGAAACCGAAAATGCTCTTAGAAGCAGTCTCTGTGTGAGCAACTTTCCTTTGAAGGGTAAAAATTCCAGAGAAAATAGTGATAGGTGTGTTTGAGCCCACAGCCCCCCCCCCCAATTTTTTACAATTGCTGTATTACACCACACTGGCCAGATTCATTCGTAGACTCAAAGAATTAGACTTGGAGTTAGAAGGGACTGTGGGAGTCATTTGGTCCAACCCCATGCGATTCAGGAATCTTTTGCCCAATGTGGGGCTCAAACTCACGACCCTGAGATTAAGGGTCTCATGCTCTACTGTTTGAGCTATTCAGACACACTGTTAGCTGGATTACGGCCGTTTCATGTGTACACGCTGCCAGTCAGTGCAGACAGCACTGAGCTAGATGGACTGACGGCCTGGCTTGGCATGGCAGCTTACTGTGTCCTTCCCCCTACTCTTGCTACACTCCTGGTTAGCTTCTCCCAGCTTCTTCTCCTTGCAGAGGTTCTTTTCTTGCCTCTTCAGTTAACTATAATGGGGGCTGACATGGGTCAACAAAAGGGACTCCCTTCCTGGTTATAGAGCGCCTGCGTCCAGAATTCTTGAGGGGCCAAAAGGTAAATACTGGAATATAAAATAAGCCAACAAATGTTGTACGGTCATACATTGGATCCCAAACACCTTGCAAGTCGAACGTTTTGGCTCCCAAACGCCGCAAACAGCCAATCGGAAGCCGCACCTTGGTTTCCAAACGTTTTGGAAGTCGAACAGACTTCTGGAACGGATTCCGTTCAACTTCCAGGGTATGACTGTATTAGAATCACAACCCTGTTTTGTTTTGGAAGCATCATCACATGCTGATTATTCACTGCACTCCTTTCATATTTGCCGCCGCCACCACCAACCTGCTTCTCTTTCCCTCTCTCCAGGGTCCACACATAGCATCGGTGACGCTTGCTGCTTACGAATGTAACTCCGTCAATTTCCCTGAACCGCCCTATCCCGACCAAATTACCTGCCCTGATGTAGAAGGGGTTGAAGGATCAATTACTTTATGGACCATCATCTCGAAAGTCAGGCTGGAGGCCTGCATGTGGGTAAGAAACTAATCAAGCCTAGCAATATATGTTTTTTCCAAATTTTGTAGATTAGAGAGCAGCCTTGTAAATAAAGCTCAAAACAGATACTGATCACAAGTTTTTAGCAGCTCACCCAAGACAAAAGTAGGCAGGACACCCCCTTTTCTCTCTTTCTGCCACCCCCTGTCTCTCTCTCCCTCCCTTTCTTTTGCTTGCAGTGATTCACACCCCCTCTAGAAATTTTTATTTTATTTGCAAGTGTATGCAGATTAAGATGATAAAAAAATCAATTAAGGTCTCCTTTGTATCAGCGCACTGATGTCCTGCTGACTTGCATTATTTACATTTTCAAAGTGTATTCCTTGTTGTTTTATTCTTCTTTATATAGATAATCCACTTGCGTTACAAATAACAGGTTTGACAGTTCCCTGCCCCAATGTGCTTGCTTGCAGTTCTAAAATAGGCACAGGGAAAGAAAAGAAAACGGGAAATAGTGAAATTATTTCCCCTACATCTAGCATTGACTTAGTGACAATAAGGCAGCCTTCCCCAGGCAGGTACTCTCCAGAGGCTGACGGCCTCTCAGCTCCCCTCGGCCCCAGGCAGGATGGCCAGTGGTCGGGTTCATGAGGGGAGCTGAGAAGGCTGCAGTAAGGTAGAGATGAGTGTGTGTGTTTATATGTGTGTGTAGCATGACAATGAACAGGAATTAGATGAGAGGGTGAGTGTGTGGCACGATGTTTGAAACAGGAGTCTTGGGCAGAACCAAGAGCCCACACACGTTGCTAATTCAATTTCCTTTATGAATCACTTTCTACGTTGCATCTTGAAGGAATCTAACAACAGAAACATCAGCTGAAAAAACGCATGTAGAACAACCAGTTAAAAGGATTCCTTCCCCCTCTATATATATATTTATACAGTTTCCACTGGCAGATAAATAACTGGACATCAGAAAGAAAGAAAGAGAATAACCCAGCGCAGATACAGACTGGGGTAAAAAACCTCCACTTGTTGAGAATGGGAAGTCTTCAGTAGGTCTTCATTAGAGACGGGGACCTGTTTTGATACATAGAATCATAGAATCATAGAGTTGGAAGAGACCACAAGGGCCATCCAGTCCAACCCCCTGCCAAGCAGGAAACACCATCAAAGCATTATTGACATATGGCTGTCAAGCCTCTGCTTAAAGACCCCCAAAGAAGGAGACTCCACCACACTTCTTGGCATCAAATTCCACTGCCGAACAGCTCTTACTGTCAGGAAGTACTTCCTAATGTTCAGGTGGAATCTTCTTTCTTATAGTTTGAATCCATTCAATGGGAGGGAGGTCCACAGGGCGAATACTGCCACACTCAAGGCCCAATTCATCACATGGAACACTGTTCCATTGGAACAGATCTAATAAGAGATGGCATACGCAGGAGGCCCTTTCCTGCAAAGCACAGTGATCACGTTGGGTAGATAAGGGGTGAGCCAGTCGTCTCACAGCAGCAGGAAGAGCCACAGATACATTAAGTCAGAGACAGGGCACTGCTTTACTGATGGGGAGCCACTGCCAAGATGCCCGTAACAGCTGACATGCTTTGCAGCACCCCCTGCCTTGCCTGCATCCTCTTCCAAGGCCTCCTGGCTAAAGGATGCTCCCGGCTGCAGGGTGTCCTGGCAGTTCTTG
Organism: Zootoca vivipara; assembly: GCF_963506605.1. Taxonomy (NCBI): domain Eukaryota; kingdom Metazoa; phylum Chordata; class Lepidosauria; order Squamata; family Lacertidae; genus Zootoca; species Zootoca vivipara. The sequence goes on from NC_083290.1 coordinate 4,528,301, forward strand.
CTGCTGCCAATGGCGCAGGGTGTTGTGCGAATTTTTGTCTTCCCCTAGAGGGGAGGCTTGCTGTTAGCTGATTTCACAACATGTTTCCCCTTCCCCTTGCCCTCGCTTGCGTGAGTGTACAGGCGCTGCCTCTTGATTTCCTGTAAACTAAACGATGTTGGCAGCTGGATGTGTGTATGGGCATCTCAAAATGCACACACACACCCTTTGTCCCAATTGGAAGGAGGACCGGAGCAGAGGCCAGCAAGCACGTGCTCACAGAGTGCAGCGGCTTCCGTTTCTTTCCAGTCGCTAAGTCAGGCCGTACCTGCTCTTCCCATAACACATTGCTGGTTAACGCTTCCACATGTTTTTATAACAAGGGGGGTGGGAATCGGGGAAGGTCTGAACTCTCACGGTCACCTAACACCGCCCCGCCCACCTGTCCCCCATCTCCCACTGTTAAGAACCTCTTCCTTAAAAACAGTCAGTTCCCCCAATCCTGCCTGAATAAAACAGCTTTCACCTACCAAAGGAAAGGCAACAAGGAGGGAGGGAGTCTAGCCGCTCCAGGAAGGAAACCTGTGCCCTGCATCCCTGCCAAACGTGACTTTGAGGGTGGCGGGGCTGAGAGAAGGGCCTCCCCTCAAGATCTCAAGATCTGGACAGGTTCATATGGGAGAATACAGTGCTACAGATAGATAGCCTGGGCCTACGCCCTATAAATCCCTATCAATCATGCCCAGAAACAGACCAGTAGCCAGTGAACTGTTGTAAGAAGGGTGTTATATGCTCCTTAGAACCAGCCCCGGTCAACAGTGAAGAAACCAGCACAGCTGAGGCGCAGCCCCAAAGGAGACTTGGGATTGTGATGAGGGAGGGCCCTGCTTCAGGTTGTGGGTTTGGGGGGGAAGAGAGTTACAAAGAGCCCCTCGTGTGGGTTGAGGGGCACTCCTTGGTGAGACGAAGGCGCGCCGGGGTGGGAGACAGCAATCCCAATTGCAGTCGGTAACTGCGCATCCGTGTGATTGATGGGTAACTATTCGTTCTGGTGTTTTTACGCGGTTCTGTCAGCGAATGGCCCGCTTCTTTTGTCGCAGAGGGGAGGGAGTGATGGCTGACAGGTGTTTGGTGATGGAGAGGGGATATATTAGAGTTGCTGAGGGGATAATATGTGTGCCTTTGTGGATGTGTGAGAGGTGTGGGAGTAGAATGGGATGGGCGATATTGGATGAGTAGTAGAAAGCACATGATTTATGTACATGTAAGACAGAATTTTGGTGCGATGCATATGTGTTAGTGGGACAAAGGTTGTCTATTGCATGTCAGACTCTGCCTTGGCAAGAGGGAAGAGGGAAGGAGCTCCTGACTCTAGATCTGTTTTCAAAATATGCTCCTGCATGTTTGATTTTGTGTGGTGGGAGGATTTTATTGTTTTGTATTTTATTTTACTTTTTCAGTTTCACTGTATTTATTTTGTAAATCACTTATTATTATTATTATTTGCATTTATATCCCTCCTTTTCCTCCAAGGAGCTCAAAGTGGTGTATATATTTCTCCCCCTCTTTTTATCCCTCCTGTGAGGTAGGTTAGGCCGAGAGGCAGTGACTGGTCACCCAGTGAGAGCTTCATGACTGAGTGAGGACTGGAACCCTGGTCTCCTGGGCCAGCACCACTTAGAGAATGTCCCAGTATTAAGCAGTATAGAAATAGATAAAAGAATGAAATAAAGAAATGAACTATAATGAAAAATAAAGCGATAATGCTTTAGGGGGGTGGACACCGTCTTCTTTTCTTCCATTGAGAAACACAACTCAAGGCTGCAATCCTATCCCCGCTTTCCTTGGGAGCAACTCCCATTGAATTCTCAGTAGAGACTGTTAGGATTGCACCATAAGGCCGGTGCTATTTTGCTTTTGTGCAATTCCTGGGATTCTTTTTTAAAGGTGCGCATGCACAGAAATATTTGCCCACATGCCCAGAATGGAAAGAGATAGCAGAGGGCAGAAAAAGAGTGATGGGGACAGACAGAAACATCCCTGAGATCCATCCCATCAGTCTCTGCCCAGTGGCGTGGACATCAAGGGACAGGACAGCATTGAGCACCCATGTCTGGAAAAAATAAAATAAGGGAAGGTGTAGAAGCCAGTGTGCCAGACCTGCACAATCTGGTCTTTATGATCTGTTTGCGATATACAACCCCTTTCTGGAAGCACTCTATGCATGAGTTTCTTAGAAAGTTTCTCATGAAACTCTTGGGATTGAGGCCAGGTCTAAAAATGTAGCGGAAGTAAGTAAAAAAAAAAAAATCCCCTTGCAAGCAGAATATTAGCACATTATATCCCCCATAGAGCTGAAGGAGGAAGTGGGAAAGAGTGTCACTCTTCCAGCTTCCTCCATCGTCTTTTTGAAGGAGAAGAAGGGAAGTCACTTTTGCCACCTTGTGGTGATGACGGCAGTGAGTGACAGATTCACGGTTCCTGGATACCCAGTTGGCATCCCCTCGATTAGGGTTTCAGGGTGGCAGTTTTAAAAAAATGGTTTGATCTTACAGATCTTTTTGTCTGCCGCTTTGGAGGCAGTGAAACCCAAAAGACAAGTTAGCAATCTTTTAACTAGAATAATAAAAAAATAATTGACATTGGGGAGGCATAACACTATGCACCCCTCAGTCCTTCTACTTCATTCTGCTGCTGCTCTTTGCAGAAACAGATGTAATTTCCAAGTAAACTGGCTTTCGGTCAGGATGCTTGGGGTATGAGGAGGAAGCTGGCATGGGAAATAGATATACAAGGGCAGCCATTCCCGTGGACCATGGAGGAGGCTGCCCACTGCATCTCTGCGTGAGTCCATGCCGCATCCCAATCAGCCTCTGGGAACAAGCCATTTGCTGCTGTGTTTCTTCCCCGGGGAGTGACTGGACTGCACAGATTGCAGAGATGCAACAGAGATGCCTATCCTCCAGGGGCCAGGTGGGTTCCGGGGGGGGGGGGGTGGTCACTCTTTAAAAGTAAGAGTGAGAAGGGTTTTCAGTTTAAGGTGGGGAGAAGTTCAGTAAGCGCTCAGAAGTTTTGGGAACTGCTGTAATAGGGGGATCTGTTCTATGCGCTCATATGATCCCTGTGCTCCTCTGAGTTGTTTTGCAACTCTCGGCATGTGACCCAGCTAATTCAGGGAAAGTTCACTTCCAGTACGTGCAAGGCAATCTCTTCCCCCCCTTCAGTTAGCAACACAAAGCCCAAAGTGGCATGCTTGCTTTTTTTTCCCCAGCAGAGCAACATGGTTTTTATTTTTTATTTTTTTTGCCGTTTGCATCATCACCCCGAGAGAACTGAAAAACTTTCCCCCAAAACGGATTGTTTGGATGGGGAGGGAGTGGAAATAGCTGCCACTTGTTTTCAGGCTCATGCTTTGAATCGGCAGCAGCGAACTGGAAGATTACAGCATTGTCCACAGCGAACCCGTTTAACGGCTCCTTTTGTTCTCCCTTCAGGGCGGAATGAAAAGTTATTCTTCCCACTCGGGAACAGCTCTTTCCTCTCTCTGTGGGCACACACACTTCCCCGGGGTGTGGGGATGCGATGAGTCGGAAGGTGTGCAAGGGGGGGTTGTGGGGCGCAGGGCTGCAGGTTTTGATAGTAGCCCTCTGTAATTCGCATTGTCCAGATCTGTACTTAGAGAGAGGAGTTAAATAGAGGAAGCTGTCAGGGTGGTTTTTATCATTTGCTTTGCGCAGTTAAAGCTGCATGCCTGTCTGCTCAGTTGGAGTTTTCACGAGGGCTCACCCCACCCTGGCAACAGAGTATTATTCCATCTGCATCGGTTACTGATTTACAAACATTGGAAGCTGCCTCTATGTCTGTTCTAGGATTGGGAAACCTCAGGCCCTCCAAACCTCTCTCTTTGGCCCTCAGAACTCTCCCCAAGCCACAAGCCTCACTGGTTCCGCTTGACACCCCCAATGGTTAACCCCCCCCTAAATTTACATTAGTTGTCCCACCCACCTTTGATTCTGGTCCACCCACTCATGGCATGTGGCCCTCAGAAGGTTGAGCAGAAGGAAATGTGGCCCTCGGGCTGGAAAAAGGTTCCCTTCTCCTGATCTAGTGAAGAGTACACACATGCCTAGGCTAGTGTTGTTTACTCTGACTGGCAGAGGATGGCCATTTTTATTTTGGCGGAACAGGTCCAAACTACCATCATTTAGGCGCCTCTGAAGATATTGTTGCCCCATTGAGAAGGACGTTGCCCAATTTGGCACAATGGATCCAACCAGCGCCATTTTAGATGCCTCTCAAAATACGGTCCCCAAACCTGGCACGAGGTTTCCTGAGGCAGAAGGCAGCAGTCTTCGTCTACATTTGGACACCGGTCACTAATTAAACATTAGCTGCCCCCTCATAAAAACTGATTTGGGTTGTGTGTGTGTGTGTGTGTGCAGCCCCAAAACTCACGGATTACACTGCCCATTCAAACATCACAAATTTGGGGTGTTTCTTTGAATTTCCAGGCATTCCTAGGCACTTCATTATATATATAGGAGTAGTTTACTGCAGTTATATGGGCGGAATAATCCCCCCTTGTCAAAGTGGTGGGCCATTGTGTGTGTGTGTGTGTGTGTGTGTTTTCTCTTTTGTCACCTCCCTGGTGTGTAACCTGGCTGGCTGGCTTTGAGTCATTCTCAGCCAGCTTTCTCTAAGGTGGGGAGGTGGGGGCTTTCTGTGGTTCATCTGCTCCCTGCCTGTGGGTTGTGCGGCTGAACCTGAGAAGGTCTCCTTGAACAAATAGTGTTGCGTTTGGAGGCAGGTGGTGTTTTGCCCCTCCCTTGATCTCTTGATTCATTTAGATTGCGGGTATGTAATCTGCACTTCCCATAAGCATTTCTTGTGCAGAGCTTTCTTTAGAAATTCATTTAGGGCTGGTTCACACGTTGCCCAGTGATCGGGAAGGCACGTCAACACCTCTCGCTTCCTCATACAAAGGACGATAATGATGTTTGGCCTAAGGTCCAAATCCGGCCCTCCGGAACTTTCTATCTGGCCCTTGAAGCTCTCTTCAGCCGCCTGGCCCAGCCCCGCTTTGCAACCTGAGTTCTTTTTTGGCTGACCGGACTGTGCCTTTGAACTCTGGTAACGCCTCATGCTGGTCTGGATATAGCATAGGAAGGGATCTGTAAGAAACTTAACCAACTGAAATCCACATTCATTGCTCTGGATTCATTGCTCATTGCATACCCTCCAACACTTTGAAACCAGTATCCAAGACACCATCTTCCTAAATGCCATATTCTCATTGTTTTATTGCGAGAGGATGGTGGCCATTTTGGTTACCGTGATCTTGTGCGGTTTCATGCTGCAGTTTCCTCTCCACAAAAGCAGTTCCCCCCCCCCCCGGCTGCAGGGCCAAAATGGACGCCATTTTCTAGCGGTAAAAAATGGGGTGTCCCAGTTTTGGGGGGACACTTGTGGGGTATGTCATTTCTCTTTTGCTTCTTGCTCCACCCACTTTTAGCATGTGGCCCTTGGAAGATTGCCATGAATAGAAGGTGACTCTCCGGTTGAAACAAAATTCCCGTTTATGATATTCATCCCATATATATATATATGTAGAGAGAGAGAGAGACGAATAAATGAATCAAGGATTATATGGCTCAAGAGTGTACATGTTGACCACATTGCTTGCTATGTATATATTCTGATGAGGGGCCTACCTGTGCCCCCCTCACCCCCAAGAAACCCATTGCAGGATCATCAGCTACGGTAGTAGGCAATCTAGAACCATTCTCCTCGGCACGTATAGTGTCCAAAATCAACCCCCAACCCCTGTCCTGCAGGCCTGAGAGACAGATTGGAATATTGGACGTCCCACAAAACCTGCTCCCTTCCCTTCTGCCTGCAATGCAAATTATCTGCATCTGGATAATAATGGGAAAATTTAAAAAACAAACCACGAGAGCCTTGTGGGTGGGTGGGTGCTGTAATGTTTTCTGTGTGTTTTCCTTCCTTAACAGGACACAGGCCTTAGACTTAACTGCTAAGGTTTTAAAAAATTGAATTCTTTTTTGAAAATGTTTTTCTTTCAAACCAACCTGATGATATTTTGCTAAGAGTACACAAAGCAGCTGCGACTCTCTCTGTGTCCCCACCACCACCACCACCACCAGCAGCTGCCTGTGGGAGGGGAACAAAGGAGGCCAAACAACTATAGAGTTTTGCTTGAAAAGGAGCTCTATAAAAGCGTTTGTCACTCAGCAGCAGCTCCGAGCAGAGACATCTGCCTCTGTGGCCGAGGTGGACCCCTCCTCCCGCCAGCTGTCCGATTATTCTCCTCCCTACCTTCCCTGCCTTTCTGAGCCACTGCTTGAATCGGATCCAAGCTTCCTCTTCCGTTAACCTTTGATTAGCCAGATGGCCCGTTGCGGGGCTCTTGCGTGTGTGGAAACCCACCTCTCTCTCCCCCACACACACACACAAAGAGAGGGAGGGAGAGGGAGAGAGAGAGAGAGAGGTGTGTGCTTTTTAACTGCCAGGGTGAAGCAAGCAATCTGTTTGCTCTTGGGTGCTTTTGTCCCGAGAAAACAAAATACCTGCTTCTCCTTTGTGGCAGAACTTCTAAAAAGTCAGCCGTGGTTATTTCCTGTTAATGGCTGTGAGGACATAAAAGGTGGGGGGATGTAAAGTCTTGAGGGATTCTCCAGTTCATTGGATGGTGTGCTTCTGGTCTTCCTGTTGTTGTTGTTGTAATTGTTGTTGGACTACAACTCCCATCAGCCCCTGCCAGTTTGGCCAATGGTCAGAATGATGGGAGTTGTAGTTATAGGATCATGGAATTGTAGAGTTGGGAGGTGACCTCAACTAGCCTCCCATCCACACATCCCGCCAAACGGAGTGCTTGTCCTGTGTGCTTTTGTGCATGGAGAAAGTGGACAGAGATAAGTTTTCCTCCCTTCTGTCGTAACACTGGAACTCACGGGTCTCCAGTGAAGCTGAATGTTGGACCGGGAAAGGAAAAAGTCCACCACCCAGGGCATAGTTAACCTATGGAACTCAGTCCCGCAGGAGGCAGGGATGGCCACGAACTTGCACGGGTTTAAAAGACAACTGGACGAATTCATGGAGGATGAGGCTCTCAGTGGTTGCTAGCCGTGGTGGCTCTTGCTCTGCCTCCACGGTCAGGAAGACCAGCTGCTGGAAACCACAGGAGGGGAGAGGGCTCTTGCGCTCAGGTGCTGCTTGCAGGTTTGCCACAGTCACCTGGGGGGCCGATGTGAGAACAGGATGCTGGACTAGATGAACCATCAGGCTCATCTTTCGTTCTTATACTATTTTTTGTGTGTTGTATTTGATGGTGGAATAGAGAATGTGCAATGGCCCCGTCGTTTTGGGACTTTGGGGCAGAAGCCTAGGGTACCACTTAGCAGAATTCACAAGCCACCACCCCCCTTAAGACCATAGCTGCCAAGTTTTCCCTTTTCTCGCGAGGAAGCCTATTCAGCATAAGGGAAAATCCCTTAAAAAAGGGATAACTTGGCAGCTATGCTTAAGACAAGTATTGTTGTTGTTGTTGTTGTTAATATCCTGCCCATCTAAAGAGGGCCCCCCCATAAATCCATTAAGGCCAGAATCTAAAATGACTTAACTGCACCACTGAGGATGTGCTGGTATAGGAAGATACAGGGTTGGGTTCCCCATGAAATCTGCTGGATGGCATTGTACAAATTATGCCACCTTCCAGCATGAGAGGTGAATGAGAGAAATGCTCATTCCTTTGTCGCTGTTGTTTTCTCCCCCTCCTCCATTCCCCCCCGTCCAGGGTGCCGGCACAGCCATTGGGGAGCTGCCTCCATACTTCATGGCCAGAGCGGCCCGACTCTCTGGAGAGGAGCCTGACGATGAGGAGTATCAGGAATTTGAGGAGATGCTGGAACATGCTCAGACCGCACAGGTAGGGTCAGTGGCGGAGAGAAAGACAACCCAGGTTGCGTTTAAAGGTGAACCTGCCTAATTCACATGCGCCTGTAAACTTCTCTGACCTTTTCAGGGAAGCTGTCCAGCCAAGTGATGTTTGCAAGAATGCATATACTGGAGTAAAGGGTACATTTAAAAGGCATATGTTGGTAAAAATAACATACAAAACTGCATTGGGTTGGGGGAAATTGCTTTGCAAAAAGTTGCATTTTATTGGGCAGAATCGCAGACAAACGTGTCTGTTAGGATCAGTTTGTACTGAAGTGCTGGTGCATGTTCACGAGGGCTTTTTTAAAAAATTGAATAAATAAATAAATCACCAACTGATGTGTAAAACTTGATATTGGAAAAATGAGAAACCATGAAAGACCAAAGCAGGCAGTACACAAACAGGTAAAGGCACCCAAGAGCATCATTTTGCCACAGGCAAGGTGTTGCAACTGACTTAAGTCCTACTCGCAGTAGACCCACTGAAGTCATCGCTAACTAAAGCTGGATGCTGACTGTTAACTTCTTTGTATAAGGTGAGAAGAAGCATGGGGCCTGCACTCAAGCGTACAGTCTAGAAATGGCTGTCCTTAGGGAAGCTACTGTGGAACAAAGGTAGGCCAAGGCTGAGCAACTTGTGGCCCTCCAGGGGTTGTTGGACTCCCATCAGTCACAGCCAGCATGACCAATGGTCAGGGGATGAGGGGAGCAGGAGTCTAGCGACGTCTAGAAAGCCATAGGTTTCCCCCACCCCTGATCTTAGCGCCAGCATTTCCTGCCTCTTGCATGCGAGAGATGGAAGAATGCCTCTGTTTAGAAGACACATCCCCCCCTGAGAGAGGGAAACGCTGCTCCTTAGATCAGTGGTGAGGAACGAGATGCTGCTAGGCTCCAGTTCTCAGCAGCCCCAGCATAGCAAGCAGTCAGGGATGATGGGAGTTGTAGTCCAGCAACACCCAATCCCTGAGGTAGAGGAATGGAGGAAGAGTCATAGAATTGTAGAGTTGGAAGAGGAGGTGTTGCCATTGATTTAGCACAGGCACCCCCAAACCGGCCCTCCAGATGTTTTGGACTACAATTCCCATCATCCCTGACCACTGGTCCTCTTAGCTAGGGATCATGGGAGTTGTAGGCCAAAACATCTGGAGGGCCGCAGTTTGGGGATGCCTGATTTAGCAGGATGGGTCGAGATGGGACTGGAGTGAGGAGAGAGAGAGAGAAGGGTAATTTAATTTGCTTGTCTGGGTTGCTAGTGTAGAAATGTGTTCACAAGGTAACTTTGGAACAGACCAGGCCAATGTGCTTTTTAGGCCCGAATCACTGAAAAATGGTTACTCTCTCCCCTCCCACCTCCTTTGTTTACAATGGTGCATTAGTGGAATCAGAATGAGGCACAATGGGGCAGGAGAAAGAGCCTAGGAAGATTCATGCTGGCTGCAGGCAGCTGGGCCCAAACACAGGTTGGAAGGCCCCACCAGACCTTCACGGTCCTTAACTCTAAACCCTGTCCATCCTCGGGAAGTTCATGTTCTGCATACAGAAGGTCCTGATCTCAATCCCTCACATGTCCATTTAAAACAATCAAGTGCTTGGTGATGTGAAAAGGTCCTTATCTCCTTGGTAGTCAGGGAGAGCCGCTGCCATTCAGAGTAGACAACACAGGGCTGGGTGGACAAAATAGTCCAATGTGATATGAAGTCAGCCTGTTTTTCATGTGCCCCCCATGTCCCTGTGACTTTATAGCAGAAGTAGTTGCTGGATTCCCCTCATTCCTGACTGATGCCGGATGAGATCAGCCTTGAGTCTAATCCACTTTAAAAGGTAAAGGGACTCCTGACCATTAGGTCCAGTCGTGACCGACTCTGGGGTTGCGGCACTCATCTCGCGTTATTGGCCGAGGGAGCCGGTGTACAGCTTCCAGGTCATGTGGCCAGCATGACAAAGCCGCTTCTGGCGAACCAGAGCAGCACACAGAAACGCCGTTTACTTTCCCGCTTGGAGCAGTACCTATTTATCTACTTGCACTTTGACGTGCTTACGAACTGCTAGGTTGGCAGGAGCTGGGACCGAGCAACGGGAGCTCACCCCGTCGCAGGGATTTGAACCGCTGACCTTCTGATCGGCAAGCCCTAGGCTCTGTGGTTTAACCCACAGCGCCACCCGCGTCCCCTAATCCACTTAGGGCAGCAGTAAGTTACACACACAGTATCACAAGACATCGTAAGAACAGCAGAAGGGGGCCTGCTGGATCAGGCCAAAGGGGGCCTGTCTAGCCCATCATTCTCTTCTCACAGTGGCAGCAGCACTCCTCTCCCTGCTTGGCATTCAGAGACATGCTGTCTCTAACAATGGAGGGAAGATCACAGCCATCATGGTTGGTAGCCATACCGTAGATAGCCTTATCCTACGGGAATTTGTCTTTTAAGGCCATCCAGATTATTTGTACCCAACCAAGTTTTACCCAGAGTCAACCCTTTGAAATGGACAGATCTGAGTTAGCCACGTCCATCTCTGAGTAAGACTAATGTTGGATACAAACCATGCATTTATTTATTTGCTGAAAAGGATTGTTCCTTTGGCACCTCTGAGCAATGCTGCACCTACCTGGCTGCCTCGAGGGGCCTTGTGAACGAAAATGATCTTGGCACCCGCCTTGCGCTTGACGGGTCTGTTAGGCAACCAGCCCACATGCCTTAAGTCACCCATTCACTGAATAAGCTTTTGCTTATCTGCTCCGTTTTTTTATGCATACAAAAAGCTTGCAGCTCTTTCCTCGAGGCTGCAAAACGTAGCACGAAAAGCCACCCCAGAGTGACCGAGTAGCTTTTGGGCTTGCCAGTTACGCACGCAGCCGTTCCAGCTCTTCCTCCTGTTCCATTCGCCGCCCTCCCATCCCGTAAAATTAAAAAATATTTGGCAGTTGCCTTGTGCTACTATCAGTGGCCTGCTGTTTTGTTTACTTTCCCCAACCCTTTCTTTTTTCCCTCTCTCTCTCTCTCCCTTTAAAGAAATAACAAACTTAAGAGAGGGGTTAAGGCAACATAAACCTCAGAGAGCTTAAGGCAGGGCTGAGTGGTTAGGAATTATGGAGTGTCAGTTGTTACTAGGACCCAGGGCTGAGTTTTTCTTTTTCTTTTCTTTTCTTCCTTTGACTCCTCTGAACCTTTTGCTGGTTGTGGTTTGTCTGGCCCATCACATGATTTCTCAGCAAATTCCCCCTCCCCTCCATTTCCAGTAAACTGTTTGAGCAGGGATGAGTCAGGGTGAAACCAGTTTCCCTGTAACCACAGGACTTGTTTAAAGAATTTGTCAACGTGGACTCCAGAGGGCTGGGGTGGAGGGTGGGTGGGGGTGCATCTCTTTCATTTTATTTTTCGTGCTTAGGTTTGTCACTCTTGGGGTTAATGTTGCGTCACGAGTCTCCCACCCCGGGGCGGGCGACTTCCTGTCCAGGAGAGAACGAGATGATGGACTGAGCCTTTGCAAGGAGTTAAAAACGATGAACTCAGGAGTTCAATAGGACCATCATGGAGCACCCCCCCCCCAGCTCTCTAAGCATTTCTTAGAGCTCTTGTGGGAATTGGCTTCCCCCTCCATCTTTCCGCGGGGAGTTCCCCTTCTCCTCTTTGTTTCCTGCAACAGAAGGTACAAAGTGCGCTTGCCTCGCCCTTGCACCTTCGCTTTTGAGAACTTGGAAGGGTGCAGTAGGTGAACAGGCACAAAGGTATTTTATAATTGCCTATCAGCAGGTGTAGCTGAAGCAGACTTAGTTTTCTGGCTACCTTGTATTTTAATGAATTTGCTTTAAAAGAAAAAAGTTCCATTCATTAGATTTTTAGCAGTGTCAATAGCAAACCCCCGACATAGCTTATGATTTGTTAATTCATTGCATTCATGTCCAGCCTTTTTCCTCCAGGGAGCTCAGAGGCTGTCTGTACATGGTTTTCTCCTTCCTCATTTCGTCTCCCATAACTTCTGACGTCCCTAGAAGGCACTCGCTTCCTCTGAGACTGGGACCAAGGAGCTAGTTAGAATAGTCTTTTGCATATACTCAGTGAGATTTCCCCTTTCAAACTTCTGTTTTCTTTGCAGAGTTAAGGTTCCCATCCTGCGCTGCTTCGCAAACTGCCTTGGAAACTCCCTTGTGTTTCCAGAGTGGTTTGCTGTAGCTTTGTGTGTGTGTATCTGTATGCTGTTCAACAAAATACACATTCAGAGCCCACGAACCTAGTAACATGATTTTTTTCATCTTGGCTTGAGAACTTCCTTGTCTCTTACCCCCCCCCCCCCAATCCTGGCCGTTTCTCTTGCTCTACGTAATTCCTCCCTGTAGCCAAGCTTCTGTTTATTAGCTAGCATACGAGTCTGCTCCAGTTGGCTTCTGAATTCTGTTCTCTCCCTCTTTTCTTAAAAGGATCCTCCAGTTGCCAGACAAGGATGACTGTCGCTGCGACTTCTTTATTATCTCCCAGCAAATGGGCATGCTTAAAAATAGTTCATGAGCTGGTTTCACAAAAGAGAGAATTTGGGAAGACGATGGGAGGCTACCATGTTTGAGACAGAGGAAATGTTGATATTTTTCCCCCTTCTGTGCCTCCCCACCCTGAAAGGCAGGGGTTTGGATCCAACTCCAAAAGCCAGCCCTTGTCTGCCTCTTGGATCTTTCCCATCAGCCCTCTTTCCCACCCTCCTCCTCAAATCAGCTTCCTTCTTTTATTAATTGTTCTTTTGCATCTGGCCTGTATTTCCTCAATGGGTGGCCACCGCGAGATCTGTCTGTGTGTTGTACATTCCAGGACCTTGAGGCATTCGTTTTGCTAAGGCACGCAGGAGTGGATCTGTCTTAACCCTTTTCGCCCTTTGGGCCAAAGCTCTGCACGAGACAAGCAGGCCTAGCTCTTGCTCAGCGCCCCAGATTCAAAGCCCACTTGCCCTTTTTGACATGTTCAATCTTATTGGGGTGGGGTCTCATGCGCCTGCTTTTCATGTATCTAGTACCAACAACTCGAGGAGTTTTTGGTGTCTACTCCAGGGGTCAGCAAACTTTATCAGCAGGGGGCTGGTCCACTGTCCCTCGGACCTTGTTGGGGGCCAGACTATTTGATGAACGAATTTATATTACTCACAAATAACCCAGAGATGCATTTTAAATAAAAGCACACATTCTACTCATGTAAAAACACACTGACCATCCGCAGGCCGGGCCTTAGTTTGCCTACCCATGGTCTACTTCCAGTTTCCAAAACACCTTGCAGTTGGCCTTCTGAGTATCACCATCACCTTCCAGAAACGAGGCAAAACGATTTTTATTTCTGCAGGAGCATAGGGTCTAAGGATATACAGTGGTAGCTTGACTTATGAAGACGATCCGTTCTTAGGCCGTCTTCGTAAGTCAAAGTCTTCGGTTGCCAAAGCGCTGCTTCTGCGCATGCGTCGACCGCACAGAACGCACAGAATGCGCACGGCAAAAAGACTTCCGGGGTTGTCGACTTCGGAAGTCAAAACCTTCGGAAGTCAAATCGTTCGGTTGTCAAGGTACCACTGTATAATGTTGCTTTTGCTAGGGAAGAGTTTTGGCTTGCTGGTTCTTCCACCCCCTACATATTTGCCTCCTCCACCCCCTCACTGGTTAACTTAACACACTTCACTTTGAACCCACCTTGAGCTACTTGCTCTGTGAATCACTAGTATTGGAAAGTTGGCATAAAACACATCTTAAAGTCATTGTTTTAATAATTGACTCCTTCCCTCAAACTGAAGGATAGGATGTTGCGGGAGGTGACCTCCTAGGGGGCGGCTGACAAGGGAGGGGGGCTTGAAGACTTTGGGGAGTAGGAAGGTCAGTGCAGTGGCAGAATATAATGAATACAAGGCAGGGAAGAAAGAAGGTCCTGATTGAAATGTCTGGACTGTTGGCCACATCCACACCATACATTTAAAGCACTGTGATGCCACTTTAAACAGTTGTGGTTTCTCCCTGAAGAATCCCGGGAGCCGTAGTTTACAAAGGTTGCTGACTGGAGACCAGGCCAAGGGCCTTCTTGGTGGTGGCACCCACCCTGTGGAACACCCTCCCATCAAATGCCAGGGAGATAAGTAACTATGCAACCCTTAGAAGACATCTGAAGGCAGCCCTGTATAGGGAAGTTTTAATGTTTTATTATGTTTTTGTGTATGTTAGAAGCCGCCCAGAGTGGCTGGGGAAACCCAGTCAGATGGACAGGGTATAATAATAATAATAATAATAATAATAATAATAATAATAATAATAATAATAATAGCAGCTTTAAATGTATAGTGCAGAGGGGGCCTAAGTCAGAACAGGCCTGAAGTTGGAGAGCCATAGCCATGTGCTCAAGGTCTTAGGTTGGGGGGGGGGGAGAGAGAGAAAGAGAGAAATGCAGATGGCAATTAAAAGTTAAGAAAACCCATCATGTGCTCAGCAAGGATTTTCCACGTCATTCTTTTTTTTATGAATATAAAAAAAAAACACCAGCCCAACAAAGGTAACCTTACACCAGCCGGCCGTTTTATCTTTCCTTTCTCTTGCTCAAGACTGGTCAACAGGTGTGCGAGAGTTAACTGAACACGACCAGCTCGGGAACACTCCGTTCTTTTGCAGATTAGCCAAAGGAGTCTAGGAAGGAAGGGGGGAAGGGGGGGTTACACACTCATTACTCAGCAGTTCTGCCGACAGCCGTCTCGCCTGTTAACTCGTCACTTGCCTGTTTAAACTTGGGAGAGTTGGGTGGGGGAAACAGCTGCTAGGATCTAAATGCGACTCATCCCCAAAAAATAATAAATCAAGGTCACAGCCTCGCACCTCCTAAAATGGCCCTTTCAAAACGGAAAAAAAGGAGTGAAAATGTGAGTGGGGGTTGCTTCAAGAGCAAAATGAGAACTAGTTTAGGGTAGTGGCAACAGAGAGTTTTGAGTAGTTGAGCCTTGAAGTCCATGCTAGGAATCTCATGCTTCCCACTACTCTGGCCACTGCCCATGCCAACATTCAATAAGGCAATGGTGGTCCGATAAGGTTAGGAAAAGAGGAAGCTGCCTTAGACCTAGACTCAGATCAATAAGTCCACCTCACTTGGTATTTTTTAAACCTGTGTTTCTCAAACTTTTTAAACCAATGCCCCTTTTTAGCTAACACGGAAATCACACGCATCCCTTCCAAACCCTAATTATGTTTTTCGAATTTTCAAACGGATTGAAATTTTGTGACATTGAATTATATTGCACATATTTTTTGGAAACACTCAATCCCAGCCCCACCCAGTCAGTTGAGAAACACTGATTGGCCACAGCTCTCCAGGTTTGTAGACAGTGGTTATCTCCCAGCCCTGCCTGGGTCCTTCTGTCTGCAAAACAAGCTTCCTATCATAGCAGAGGTAGGGTTTAAATATTCAGATCTAATGGGACCTTTGTTGCCACATTGCACCAGATCTCGCCAGCTGCCTGTTACCTGGTGACGTTGCCTGCGTACTGACTGGGCGATGTGTTAAATGCAGTGGCGAGGATCTTAAAGAACCAGGTGGCCAACTCCTTCCACCCAGGGTGGCCTGAAGGTTGTACTTTCCAACCAGCAGCCTCTATTTGATACTGGGCGAGTAGAGCTCCCAAGAGCAATTCTTAGCAAGGAGGTGGTGGGATAGCCTCCTATCTCATTTCCAAGAATGAGAGCAGGAGTCTGTCCACATATGCCAGTCCTTGGGCATAGCCAAAGCCATGCAGGTTTTAAGCAGGGAGGGTGCACAGGACCTGAACCAGGGGGTGGCGGAGAGCTGGAAAATGTGGGGTGGGATAGTCACACCCACAGATGCAGCCCCGATAAAAAGGCTGGGTCCAGAAAACCCTTTTCCTCTCTCCTTTGCCCCATGCTTCCTTTCATTGTCTCTCGGTTTGGTCTGCGTGATTCATCATTTTTGTCAATCAAACTCTCTTTTTTTGACTCGCCTCGAGTGCCAGGCCTTGTGGCCCTGGGCGGGACGAGGCACCAGACATCAGTTGAGGGGGGAATAGGCATTGCTTGTTGGTTCCATCGTTTTTTGAGGAGTTGAGGGGAAGCTCCTTTTTGACTCTGGCCATCACTGCTGCAGTTGCTGCCATAGAAACATAGGAATCTGCCTAACTCATCTTTGGTCAGACTGTTCGCCCCTTTAGCTCAGTATTTGCCCGCACTGACTGGCAGCTGCTCTCCTGGGTTTCAAGCAGGGCTCTCTCCTTACTTGGTGATGCTGGGGATTGAACTTGGGACCTTCTGCACTCAAAGCAGGTGCTCTGCCATTGAGCCACAGTCCCTCCCCATCAGACACCCCCATCGGCTGCCTTTTTCTCCATCTCTAGTGCTTCCCTGGAAAGCCCCACCCCGCCTCACCCCACCCCAACATGCAGAGTTGAAATGATATTTCCACAGCCTTTCTTTCTTTCATACTCCCTACTTCTATTCTTGAATCTGTTTTGGTGGAACCGTTTCCAAAATAAAAAAGATCCAATGAGGGAGGAATCGTGCTTGGAAAATTTAATCAGACTTTTATTGCACCGCTTTATTCATACGTTGGGAATTGACATTTCTGTTTGAAATACTGTAACCCATTCATTATAATCCTCATTGCAATCTGAGAGCCAGTTTATACAATGGGGGCACAATGACACCCATAGCAGGGGATGGGAGCTGAGAACTATATTGGGTTGTTTCCCTGCCCTTAAAGGAAAGGGAACGAGATTGCAATCCTCTGTGGCCTTACTTGGGAGTAAGCCTCACTGAAATCTCCTACTTCTGGAGAAGGCGTGTATGTGACACAGCACACATACACATGAAACAGCCATAACCCAGCGTGTTGAAATAGCTCAGTCGGTAAAGCATTAGACCCCTAATCTCAGGGTCGTGAGTTCGAGCCCCGCGTGGGGCAAAAGATTCCTGCATCGCAGGGGGTTGGACTGGACGACCCTCTTAAATTCTATGATTCGAGACGATACCCAACTGCATTTCTCGCCATATGGATGGAGAGATTTAGATGGCTTTGAGTGGACAAATTCAGGGAGGAGAAGGCTATCCGCGGCCGCCAGCCTGCATTCTCCCTCCACTGCCTCTAAATGGCAGCTGCTGGGAATTGCAGGTGGGGAGAGCACTGTTGCGCTCAAGTCCTGCTTGCAGGCTTCTGACAAGCATCCAGGTGTCTATTGTGAGGACAGGATGCTGGACTAGATGGGCCACTGGCTCGATCCAGCGGGCTCTTCTTACATTCCTGTCCTAGAGCCATGTGATCCAGGTATTCGTGGGTAAAACCAGAAGATGCTTCTTCGGCTGGGTCAATCATGGAGCATCCTTTTATTATTTTCATTATTGCAATCATCACCATGCAGAGGGGTTCTTCTTGTTCTTTTAATGAAGCAACATGTTCTGTTTATAGACTTGGGCTGGGTGTGTTAACTCTGTGGGCAAAACATTTGCCAGCAGCTGCTGCCTTAGTTTCCCAATCTAGGCCCACATGAATGGGCTTGCCTTGAATGACAGGCCTGTTTGCACCCGGTCCAGGTGATATAGCTGGGGGGTGCGAAGGCAGACAGGAAGTCAAAAGCAAACCTTTAAAATGCTGCCACTGGAAAGTTGGGTGTTGTGCAGAGCATGTTGCATAAGGTATCAGGATCCAGTCCCTAGTATGGCTGCCGTGGAACTCCTGTCCGTACGGTTGGTTCACATCAGCTGGATTGGCTCGTCTTCCGTGAGCTGTGTGTGCCCCATATTGTCCCCCACCCACCTCAAGTTCCACTGCCGATTTCAAGAAAAGCACAGGTTGCAGGAGGGCAAAGCTCTCTCTTTGGCAGAAAGGGGGCATTGTTCAGTGGGAGACCTTCAGCTTTTTGTTCAGACGGTCCCCTGATTGATCACGGGCTTCCCCGGTTTAAAAGGACCAGAAAAACAAGGTCCTTCTTTATCTGCACAATAATGGGCTAAGTTGGATAAATAACTTCCTATGCTCCTAGTTTTTGTTGAGCGGGGGTCTTTATAAGTTCCTCCAAAGGAACTCCAGGTTATGTGCAACAAACATCCGAACATTCTAACAAACACCATAGCTCAGACAGGGGTTGGCAAGGTTTACCTCGCCTGGGCCGGTTCACTCCAGCGGAGATCCCTCCGTGGGCCAGATCGCCCGCAATTTCCGGCGTCTGTGCAGACACGATTTCTGGTGTCTGCGCAGGTGTGATTTTTGGCGTCTGCACATGCGCAGACGCCATTTCCAACACCAGAGAAGCAAGTCCCCACGCTGCACCGGTTTAGCACAGCGTGCAGGCACTCACCGAGCAGGCGGCTCGATTCAGGAGCAGCTTGTGGGTCAGTTAAACGACCCCCATGGGCCGCTTGTGGCCCATGGGCCTTAGGTTGCCGACCCCTGGAGTAGAGCATGTGCTTTGTGTGTAGAAGGTCCCAGGTTTAATTCCTAATGGCATCTCCAGGCGGGGCTGGGAATGTCCTTTCTGAATCCCTGGGGAGCTGCTGCCAGGGGTGGACCAATGGTGTAACTTGTTATAAAGGCAACTTCGTATGTCGTCTTATTGAGAAATCCCCTGATAAGGTTCTGAGGAGCACCAGTTTTTTCATAGAACACCATTCAAAGATCCCCAACTCAGCTCTTTGCAAGGTGGGCAAGCTGGTATGTTTAGCAGCACACACACACCCTTTTCCTTACTTGTTCAAAGCACCTTAACAGGTGTGGGTTTTTTTAAGGCTTCAAATACTCACTAGATAAATGGAAACACAACATAATAACTTCACGTTGATTTTTGTTTTTTTAAGACCACATTTGGAGAACCACGATGCGGAGGAGAAAATGCATCACTGTGGTTCTGCGAAGTCTTGCTCAAGAGCTAGCTGAGGAGCTCTTGTTGGCTATGCAGGAACAAAAAGTGGTGAATAAGAAAAAATAAAGGCTGTGGCGTATAAATTCCACTCGGCCATGCGAAGGTCTTAAGGGGGGCGGGGAGGGAGCTTGTGGGAATGGAAGAACCTTCTCTGGCTGGCAGGGTGGGGTGTCGTTTTTCTTGCATGGCGCTCTTCTCAGTCGGCAGCACCCAGACCTGCGAAAAAATAGCTTCTAGCACAGCAGCACTGCTGACTCTGACCCCATAGTACACAGTGCCCAGGTAGAAGTAAGAACTGGGACTCCTGAAATCCAGACTCTGTAACACCTTCTCCTGCATATCCGCTTCCACTTATTCTTCCCTCCAACTGCCACTCTTTTACTCATACCCAGCTTTTTCCTCTACTGT
The DNA here is from genome assembly GCF_963506605.1 of Zootoca vivipara. NCBI lineage: Eukaryota > Metazoa > Chordata > Lepidosauria > Squamata > Lacertidae > Zootoca > Zootoca vivipara. The sequence continues at coordinate 4,547,507 of NC_083290.1, forward strand.
CTGGGATGGGGAGCCTATAGCCCTCCAGATGTTGTTGGACTACAACTCCCATTATCCCCGAGCATTGTCCGTGCTGGCTAGAGCTGATGGAATTGGGAGTCCCTATGTCGTATGGCCAGCATAGTGTTGTGATTAAGAGCGGTGGACTCGTAATCTGGTGAACCGGGTTCGCTTCCCCGATCCTCCACATGCAGCTGCTGGGTGACCTTGGGCTAGTCACACTCTGAAGTCTCTCAGCCTCACTCACCTCATAGAGTGTTTGTTGTGGTGGAGCAAGGGAAAGGAGAATGTTAGCCACTTTGAGACTCCTTAAGGGGAGTGAAAGGCGGGATATCAAATCCAAACTCTTCTTGTTCTTCTTCTTCTTCCACTTCTTTTTTCGCCTTTTGAGATAGATCAGGCATCCCCAAACTCGTCCCTCCAGATGTTTTTGGACTACAGTTCCCATCATCCCTGACCACTGGTCCTGTTAGCTAGGGATGGTGGAAGTTGTAGGCCCAAAACATCTGAAGGGCCGCAGTCTGGGGATGCCTGGACTAGATGGTCTGGGGATGCCTGAGGTAGATAGATAGATAGAAGATAGATAGATAGATAGATAGATAGATAGATAGATAGATAGATAGATAGATAGATAGATAGATAATCGTGACCCACTGGTTGAAGACCAGTGCCTCATCAGGAGATGCCCTCCATATTTTCACAAGGCTCCTTTTCCAATACCTAAGCTTTATCTCCTCCTTTAGGGAAGGCCCATAGTTCAGTGGCAGAGCATCTGCTTTGCATGCAGAAGGCACCAGGTTAAATCCCCGGCATATTCAAATAGGACTGGGAGAGACTAAAACCCTGGGGAGCAGCTACCAGTCAGTGTAGGCAGTGTTGAGCTCGGTAGACCCGATGGTCTGACTCAATTTAAGCCAGCATCCTTTATTCTTACCGAGGGGTCCTTCCTTCTCTCCAAAGACAGCACTTTTAGGAACTACATTTTGTGAAGGAATCAATGTGATTGTTCCTCCACGGTCCCCGATTTTTGAGCACTCGATGATTTAGTTTTGATCCCGTTAAATCAAGGCCTTGGTGTGGGAAACAGCTAGACTAGTGAAGAAGAAAAGCTTTCATACATCGTAAATGTGAGCTTGTGAATCGGTCCTTACTTCAACATCCTATTTTTATTTATTTATTTTGAGGGTGCCTATTCCCAGCACAGCTCTTGTGACCTGATGATTAATCCAATGAAGTAATAACTAATCATTTAACTATTCCCGGCCGGTTCATGCTTAGTGGCAGGAAGCCCTTTTCTAAGCCGACGAACAGTCATCCTTTTGCTAGGAATAAGGCTGAGCAAATAACTTTATTTTTTTAAAAAAAATCATTACAATAGAGAAAATTTATCGCAGTAATCAGGAGGAAAGGAGAAGAAAGTCTAAATTCTTTAAAATGGGGGAAATAATGTTTTGCCTGTAAGTAACTTTAAAATCTCATATATAGATATAGATATAGAAATGTTTCTTAAAATCTGTCAGGGATTACTAAAGTGTTACTAGGTTGCTGCTTTCTTTTTTAAAAAAAACCTTTCCCAAAGTGAATCTTCTTTTAACCTCTTTGCCTTTTTTATTTTTTTGAAAATGGGATAAAAGTTGTGAAACTGACAGTTTATAGCATCTGAGAAATGAAACTGTGAAAGGTCTTTTTTATTACTGCAGGTGGGTTTTGGCTTGTGTCTTTAAGCCAACTAAAATTTTCTCGTTAAGGAAATCAAAGCTAGAAAATCCAAAAAAATCAATGTTCCAAATAATTTCAAAATGTCTTTACTTCTGAAGCTCTATTTATTCACATCATATTAAGTCTATTACTAATTAGACTCTCTGAATCTTCAGACCTTAACATATTAGTAGTACCTGTTCACATTCTCCCCCTCGTATGCTGTGATTATATATATATATATATATATATATATATATATATATATATATATATATATATATGTTTAAAGTTCATAAACAAAAAAATGCAGAATGAAATATAGACAAACTCTGAGTGTTTGATAAAAGAAATAATTAGTATTTATATTAATGCATAATCATTATTTGATTTATTTGATTTTAGCCGACTTGTTCACAAACTTTAAAAACTCTTAGCTGTTGTTTAGAATTTGATATAGGTTGTGTACTCTTCCTAGAATATTTGAGAACTTTAAAGAAGTAATACTAATCAAAACAAAACATAGAAAACAGTTTAAATTTTGCTAAGAACTGGTGCTCGGATTCACTAGGGCAAACTTGATTTTCATTTTACCTAAGCGTTTTTGATCCCTTTTATAAATAAGGGACTTGGAAATAAAAATCATGTGCCCCTTTAATTCATTCTTTGATGTGTAGAGATGGCTGTCCATTACCTTTATCTTGAACATGTTTCCATGGGACTATTTCACCTTAAAATCCATGGTTCTTAACACCTTAGAAAATGCTTTCAGGATTGAGGTAGCCTTTATCATGGGCTTTTCTCCAAATGTGGAAAACTTAGAAGTGCAATTCTTCCTCTTTTTGAAACAATCTCATTTCTTTTGCACATCCTCAGACTATTTTTTGTAAGGTCTTTACCAGTGTAGTTCTCCAAATAGCTTTTGTCCCCTTTGCCAAGAAGGCTATAACATGAGTTGTGTGGAAGTCAAACCGAAATCCAGCCTGATTTTTGCTGTACTGTACCTCATACCTGTTTGGGTTTAATATCCAATAAATGTGGCGTTTTACTGTACAACCAAACCGGGGGGGGGGGAGAGAGACTCTTCAGAACCCCCCCCCCCAAAAAAATATTATTTTGCAAATGTTTCAGTAACGCAATGTGCTTTGTGCAATCGTTGGGGCAAAATGGGAACTGAAAACTTAATGCTCAGGTCTACCATAGTAGCAAGAAACAAAATAGGGAGACTTCTTATGAAATCACAGTGCAGATGGACATATTCTTCTTAGTTCACTTCTCCTTTCCTTTCTTTTTCTCCTTCCCCCACCCCACCTCCCCTTCCTTTATATATATATATATAAAAGATGTGCTTCCAAGTCAGCAGAGGGGTAATAATAATAGAAGCCCCACTCTCCCTAGTTGCGCATAATCTGTGTGTGAAAAGAAAGACAAACTGCAGTTTCCCACATCTAGCAGCTATGGTGGTGGCCCCAATCCAGAAGATTCAGATCTCCTAAATGCAGAAATCTTCCACCTCCTTGCTAGGAAGGGGCTTTCCCTGTCTTAGTTCCCAGCGATTTGATAACGGGGGTGGGGTGGGGGTCTGTGTCTGCTGCTTTGTGCCCTAATTATAAACTGGGATTTAAAACAGGTTTTTTTAAGAGGGCACCAAATAGAGTATCTATCTCCCTTTGAATAATGAATCTCTACCCGTCCCCGAAACTGGCATTTTGGGGGCAATTAGAAGTGGCTTTCCCCCTCCCAAGACACACTCTGGATATTTGCTCCCCCAGCTAATTTATATATTATCAATTAACCACTCTCCGAACTGGCTCTTTGAGTGGTCCCTTCTAAATGGTACCAAGACTTTGCCAAAAGGAGTTTCATATTCTCCTCTTTCTGTGACACGTAAACACTCACACACCTTATAATTTTTAGGCAGAAGGGCAGAACACGTAATTAAACTTTGTTGTTGCTGCTGCTCAAAATAATTCATAACTTCTAGCTAAATTTGGTTGACAGCTAATTATTTTAAAGCACGCAATTAATTCCCCCCTTCTTTAGCTTGTTTTCACAATGTGTTATGAAATCAACAAATCATCTCTCCCCCTCCCCTTGAAAATTTCTTGCCAGCAAAATCTAGCCGTTGAAAACCATTAATATAAATGCACAACTTGGGGGATGAATACACCATTCATACACCAAATGCTAAAAGTCTTTGTCCTCAGATTGCACCAATGCAAGTATATTCCATATAGACATCTGTAGATAATAGACACTGAAAATGCCTTCCTGGAACAAACCAGAATTTTATCAGCACCCAGGTCTTTTCTGTTAAAAAAATTAATTAAAATGCACTGTGTAATAAAACTGTTAATTCCTGAAAGTTTTCCAGCTGTTTTGGGGGAAGAGTGATTTGCTGACAAGGCTATCTTTCAAACCTAATAAACGCATTTTATTTTATTTTATTTTAATACTGGCCCTTATCTATATCTTTATATCTAGGACCCACAATTTTTTTGTGAATTTAAGTTGTTTTACACAGTTTTCATATTGGGTTTTAATTGTTGTAACCATGGGATCTTAGGATGAAGGGCAGATAATATATTATAATCATTATCTATCTGTTTATCATCTTAAACCAAGCACTCACGAAGACTAGGTAAATTGAAGCAAGATTTACATCTATGGTTCATTTAATAAGAAATTCCCATTTTTTAGAGTCAACTTACAAGGAATGTATGACAGCTGGTTTATCTTCAATATAAAGCTGATTGAAATGGTACTATGAATGTGTAGCATATTCCCTTCTGTTCTAGTGAGCTGTAAATAAGCTTTGAATGGGCAGAAATGTTTGAGCTTTCTGCAAAAACTTCATTTTCTTTTTATTAGAAGGACCTATTTTTGCTTTTGAATTTTTATGTTCAAAAATCCAGGCATTTGAACTGCACTGAATTATATATGAATCAGGGGAAATGCTGTTGTTTTCTGTATATATTATTTGTATTCATTTACATACTTTATTTGCAACTCATATTTTTTATGTTCAGTATAATCATTAAATAATAATTCATAAAATAGATCTCAGTATGGGTGAATAATATATTTTAAAAGGAGTTAAGTGTGTTCTCATAATTACCTTCCCTATAAAGTTTGCCTTATCAGGCCTTTAAAAAAAAAACACCTCTTGAAATTAGCAGGCAAAACCTTTTTTTAATCAGCAGTTTCAGCCAAAGCCAATCAGTTTCCCTACAGACATACCTACTTAGGGATAGAAAAGTTGAGGAAATTTGAACTAGGATCCTCTGATTTTCTTCTATGATTTCACAAGAAATAAGTCTGTGTTCTGGAAAGAAGAGAAAAGTTTGTACCTCAAACCTATCCAAAGGGGCACATAAAAAATGAAGTGTGTTAGAGAATGCATTTTAAATGTCGCCTAAAAGTAATAATTTAAACTGCTATTTAATTAGCTCAAAAACCTGCTATCTAGTATTTTTTATGTTGCATTTTTCAAACCAAGGTGAAACTTTGAAACTGGTTTTTGTTCAACAGACTTTCTCTCAGAGTCAAATGATGTGTATATTTTCTAGGATGACGGCATTCTGTAAAAGCAGTTTTGCCACCCTAGTGTGTAACATCTGTGGAAAATCTTTATTACCAGATTTATTTAAATGAAGACTCACTCATAATTTTTATATTTGCACCAGCCTTTAACATAAAATATTATAACTATCTTTGTTCGAAACTAACATGATCCATTCAGACTCGTTTTCATTCTTTGTCATATTTCTGTGTCTCTTTATAAAATTCATATGTTTGGGAATATCTATCTATCTATCTATCTATCTATCTATCTATCTATCTATGTATCTACTTGTATATGCATTGAGTACCTGAGAGAAAATTTGTAGGGCATTCTATAGAAATCATATATATTTGCTTGAAAGTTCATACTTTTAACGTAAGGTGGTTTGGAAAATTTTGCCACAGGACATTTTCATGAACATGCTCCTTTCTTTTGCATTGTATACAATATATTATTGCATTGCAATACTAGATATTTGTAAGAATATAGTTGGGAACTTGGGGTGGGAGTGTAGGTTAAAAAAGAAATTAATTAAAACTGTAACTGTTAGTTGCTTCAGAAGTTCCCCAAAGCTGAGCTTCTATAATGGAAAATGAAGACTCTCGTAGCACCTTGAAGACTGTCAGGTTTTTCTAGTGGTAGATCTTATGGGCAAGAGACCACTTTGTCCAAAGCTTAAAGAAAAAGGTAAAGGACCTCTGACAATTAGGTCCAGTCGCAAATGACTCTGGGGTTGCAGTGCTCATCTCGCTTTACTGGCCGAGGGAGCCAATGTTTGTCCGCAGACAGTTTTTCCGGGTCTTGTGGCCAGCATGACTAAGCCGCTTCTGGCGAAACCAGAGCAGCGCACGGAAACGCCGTTTACCTTCCCACCCGAGTGATACCTATTTATCTACTTGCACTTTGATGTGCTTTCGAACTGCTAGGTGGGCAGGAGCTGGGACCGAGCAACGGGAGCTCACCCCATCGCGGGGATTTGAACTGCTGACCTTCTGATCGGCAAGCCCTAGGCTCAGTGGTTTAGACCACAGCGCCACCCGCATCCCTTGTCCAAAGCTTGTGCAACAATAAATCTATTAAGTTTTTAGGGCGATGTAAGTGGAGAGGAGAGAATGGATACAGGCAGGTAGTTAAAATATCAACAGCACACGTACAAATAATATATGAGATGTAGGACTGCTGAGTGGCATGCCTATTGTAACTCGGATAGAATGTTTTTAAGGGTTGCTGCCTTATTTAATTGGTCAGCAGATAGACAAATCTCCCCACAACCTGAATTTGAAGTCTTACTCTTGGGATTATTGTTCTCCATCAGTTGGGCTACTTTAGGTTTCCATTTACCAGATGCCACCAACCTCCCTGAACCAATGGGCGCATCAGGAATTTTGAGAGGATGCTGTGGTCTCCGGTCACAAAATGGCTGCTTTGGGTTGTGTGGCATATCACAAAACGGCCGCTGTCAGAGCATGGCCTGACACAGGATGGCTCCCACACTAGAAAGAGCAGAGAAAGAGGCAGGATCACAAAACGATCAGCCAACCCAATCAATGGAAGAAACAGCACTTCCATTTGTGACTGCCATATTGGCTTTACAGAGAGACCCCTTTTGTACCCCTCCTCTGTTCAGCATGGATGGGGTAAGGTGTCCAGTCTTGGCCCCCATTGAAAAGCAAGCATGAGGGTGGGTTCAGTGTTAAAGAGGCTGAATCCTGTGCAAACAGGAACTGAGCAGGAATGCCAGTCATTGGGGCATGGTAGATTTTGAGGAGGTGGTCGCTGAGAGCTTTTTCAGGCTCCATAGGCATTGTATTGGCAACCCGTGCCATATATATACCTTAGAAGCTGCCCCTTGTTTGATGTCACTCTCCTCAGAGGTTCCCTCATTGCGAGAAGTGAGGTTATAGGGAACCAGACAGAGGGCCTTCTTGGTAGTGGCACCCGCCCTGTGGAACGCCCTTCCAACAGATGTCAAGGAAATAAGCAGCTATCCTATTTTTAAAAGACATCTGAAGGCAGCCCTGTTTAGGGAAGTTTTTAATATTTAATGCTGTATTGTTTTAATACTCGATTGGGAGCCGCCCGGAGTGGCTGGGGAGACTCAGCCAGATGGGCAAGGTACAAATAATAAAATTATTATTATTATTATTTATGTCCCAACACCCACTTGAGGATATTTCCCTCCTCATGCTATCACTGTTCCATCTCTGAACAGCAAGGGTGTTCTTGGTACAGGTTTTGCTACTCTGAAATGCTCAGCCTTTTGGGGTAAGGTCTCCCCATCATGGATAATGTCCATCGCTTAGGAGGGCTGCTGGTTCCAGCATCACACTTGGATGCCCTGGTGACATCCGGTGGCTAAACGTGCCTTTCACTAGCTTAGATTGCCTTAACAAATGGTGGTTCCATGGCCATCCTGAGGCCGGGGCTGCCCTTGGGTCTGGCTCCGAAGCTTCATTGGGTGGGGGCGTCATCCAGCTACATGTGGCGCCATTGTTTAAACATCTGCCCTGGCTCCCCACCCGTGACTGAGTCAGACTCTAAAAGGGCTTGTACATAAATCTACAAAGCCCCTGAACAACTTGGGCCCAGCGTACCTCAGGGACCAGCTGAGAGCCTTTATATCTCAGCTTGATCACGGAGATCCTCTGCAGGCATGTCATTGGCTGTCCCCAGAGCTGACGTGTAGCTCATTTGACATCAGCATGAAAAAGAGATTTCAATATCATCGACCCAGGCCTGCCAACTAACACACACACACACACACACACACACACACACACACACACACCACTCCTTGGTATAACCTCCAGGCTAGACTACTGCATCTCTCTATGTGGGGCTTTCTTTTGGAGACTGGAATCTTCAGTTAGTTAAAAATGTGAGTCAAAAGGAGCGTAGTTCACCAGAGTTAAGACATCCACACTGGCTCCCAGCTTCTTTCTGGTCACATTTCCAAAAGCCAGTATTAACAGCTTCTACTTCCCCACCCAACGCATACAAGCAGAGCTGCACCACTCTGAAATCCTTCTTTCCCAAAGTTCAGATACCAGTGGTGATAGCTATTTATTTTATTTTATTTAAATATTTATAAACCACACTTTTATTTTATAAAAAAGTACAGTAAAGGAGTGTGCATTAACAGGGCTTTCTTGGCTGTGCTCCCTCTTCTAAGGAATTACCTCCCCGGTGAAGCCCCCCAGGCTGGCTCTTTCCTCATTGTTAAATGAATTTTAACCTTCTTCTGTATCACCAGTCGTTTGTTACCCTTCTGCTGCTTTGTTCCTGGCTGGTTGTAGTTTTTAGCGGGTTTTATTTGCTTGTTTAAACATGAAGTTGTTATATCCGAATTTATGACCGTTCTAATTGCTTTTAAGTGACTTGATGATGATCTTATTGCGCTCTTGTCAGCTGTCCTTTCATTGGATATAAATACAATAACATAAGTTACGTATTTGCATCTTCCAGAGGCCACGTTTTAAAAAAGATTCTGTTTGGGATTAATAAGGGTTTCTTTTCATCCCACATTTGTTAAAAACTCGTGTGTGTGTGTGTGTGTGTGTGTGTGTGTGTGTGTTACATATTTATTTAATATCTTGGCAAAAATACAGCTTACATAAGTTCTTTTTTATTGTCATATTCTTTGCGGTAATGTGATGTCTTCAGCCCATATTTTGAGCCCTTTTATTTGGATCAGGTGGCGTTTCTTTCTTGCTCTGTTAAATCTGCCAACATGAGTCCACGTTCCACGTTTGTAAGAAATCAGTCTTTTAGTGTGGCATCCCAACACTGTGGAACTCACTGCCTATTGGCATCAGGCAGGATCTCATCATCACCTGCTAAAAACACTTTTGTTTCCGTAACCTATTCAGTCTCGTGGTTTGCTTATCGTTGATTTACATTATTTTAGTTACAGGTAGGTAGCCGTGTAGGTCTGCCGTAGTAAAAAAAAATCCTTCCAGTAGCAAGAGACCAACTAAGTTTGTTATTGGTATGAGCTTTAACAAACTTAGTTGGTCTCTAAGGTGCTACTGGAAGGATTTTTTTTTTCATTTTGTTTAAATTATTTTGTGTGTGTTTTAAATAGCTGTGTTTAACTTTTTTCCTGATTGTTGCATTGTTTTATTCTTTCTGTAAACTGCTTCAATGTTTTGTTTACAATTAAATGGTATATACATTTTATTTTTTTAAGGGGGGACCCAGCTCATTGCTATTTTCTCTGAGAATGGCTCCCCCATATTTTGGGCAGGTCCAGTTTTTCCTGTCCTTGGTACTTAACATTCCTTTAACCAGAAAGTGCCAAGGGATAATAAAGGCTGGTCCTTTCTGCGTGCCAAGCAGACGTCCTGCCACCGAACCACAGCCAGGAGTTATTATTAGTGTTTTGAGTGGAGCTCAATGACGGCACTCCCTACCGGTGGGGCTGTGGAGGGCTTTTTAATGAAAAAATCCTGGCTTGTAACCCTTCCTTTCCGGAAAAGAAAGCTATGTTCACACCTTTGCTAATTGCAGTTAATTGTGTTTTTATTATTCTCTAAAGACTTAATGGCAGTGATGCCAACTCCAGCTCAGGTGGAGTGATGCTTGAGTGATGAACTTTACCTGTGTCACAAAAGTTCGAAAGGGTCGCTCTAGCAGGAAGAGCTGCAAATGAGCATCTGGGATTGTTCAGCGTTTTCAATCTGAATCAGCCTGCCGGATGTCTGGTTCACCAGTGTGTCAGTTTTATGTCCTCTTTCTCGCTTAATAAAGGCTTCTTCTTTTTTTAATTAAACACACTTGCACAATGGAGGGTGGGAAGGGAGATGTGAGAAAGGCTGTGCAATCCTGTGGGGTTGGAAAAATAAACTCCTCAGCCCTGGTTGATTATTTCCTCCCCCTTTCCCCATCTCTAGTTACTTAATTTGTTGTTTTCCTTGTTCGCAGGACTTTCCCTCCCGTGCTAAGCTGACAGTCCAGAAGCTTGTGCAGAAAGTTGGTTTTTTTGGAATCCTGGCCTGTGCTTCAGTAAGTCCTTATTCCTTCTCTCCAATAAATGTATGGATGGGTTGAAATTGTCCCGTTCCACCTTCCACGCCCAGCTTTTACTTCCCATTCCACCTTTTCCAGCAAGGAACTCACAGCTGTCTATGTGCTTTTCTTTATTATTCATATCGTCATATTCTAATCCTTCCTTTCAGACAAAGATTGGCCTTCAAAGTGGGTCTTATCAATTTAAAAAAATAAAAATAGAGAGATGAAGGGCAGACTCTGAGGTTTTAAAAGTTAATAAAAAGAGAACACACACAGACACACATGACGAGGAGTGAAGGAACAAGGTAGAGAAGGGTAGTTGATTTGATGATGCCCAAGCAATAGGTCATGCTGAAAACAAGCATTTGATATTAAACCCCTGGGGTGCATATGGATGTGCAGGCAGTGAATAAAGACCTAGGGCTTGAAAGGGGGTCGAAAAGGACTTGCGGATGGAAAATGTGCTTACAGGGTGGGGGGAAAATAATTAGGAAATATGAGCCTCGGCAATAAAGAGCATGTACAGAGTGCACCTCCCTTGCCAGTGAGGAACCACTGTATTTAATGAGCTGTTATTTTTACATTTTATACTTCCTAGTCGTGGTGAATAAATTTTGGTTATATATTGATATTTTTTGACTCTTGTTTCATTTACGTTCCAAAGAGTTTGGGTTGATGGCAACTCATGGAGGGACCAATGAACTCAGGAGTTTGGGGAACCCTGAGTTAGGGCCATTGCTAGTAGGTCTTAGACAGAGGTGTTGCAATGCGCCCTGAAGCCCTTCTCCCTCCGGCATGCATCAAAGGGTAGATTGTGCCTCCCTTCCTTTCCAGAGCCTGGTAGCAATTGGTAGTTGGAATCAGAGTGTCTTTTCAACAACTCTTCCCTTTTTTCATAGGCTATCATTGGCTGCTTACCACAATGGCTATATTTTGCCTCTTCAGTTGGAAGCAACCTATTGCTGAGAGTCACAAATGGGAATAAATGTTGCAGCCTGCAAGCTTCCCCAAAGAAGCATTTGGTTGGCCACCGTGAGAACAGGATGCGAGACTAGATGGGCCAGCTGACCTGATCCAGCAGCCAGAACACCTTCTGATGTTCTTACCTTTTTCATGCTCTAGCACAGGCATCCCCAAACTGCGGCCCTCCAGATGTTTTGGCCTACAACTCCCATGATCCCTAGCTAACAGGACCAGTGGTCGGGGAAGATGGGAATTGTAGTCCAAAACATCTGGAGGGCCAAAGTTTGGGGATGCCTGCTCTAGCGGGTAGTTCCTGGGTGCCAATCTGGCCTTGTTGAGCCAAGGCTTCCCTTCCCCACTTTGTTGGGTGGGGTACCGTACTCCAGTGTGATTTGTTTAGTTGAGAGTTTTGGTCCAAGTCCGAACAGACGTGTTGCATTGTCGGACCCGGCTGTGTACAGCCAGTAGATGTTGTGGTGGTCTGGGCTGACAATTTGGAGAAAGTTATGAAAGTCCTGGTGAGACGTCACGTCCTGTCTAGGAGTCCAGATGAAAAAGAGGTGTTAACGGTGTTGTCTCAGATAAAAAGAGAAGCTTTTGTGGGGGGTTGTAGTTGAGAAAGCTTCATTCTAAGTGAGCCGTGATGATGTTGGCATAATTTGCAGCCCATAACAGTACACTGATCTGAAGGTCCGTGCTCTTCCCCAAAGCTAAAGCAATTGTGGGTAGTTTTGAGGTTCCTATATTAATTTACTAGGTGCTGAAGTCCAGCTTGAGTCCAGGATAACTTAAGGATTGCTTATATCCCTGCCCAGTCACTGGGATCTTCAGGGAAGTCACTGTCAGAGGTCCCTTGTGGCTCAGAAAGCACATATTTGTTGTTGTTGTTACTCAGACACACATTTCTGTTTATTTATTTATATTAAATGTGCCCAGCTGAGATCGGACCTTAAGTAGTTTTCTCAGAACTTCTGCGGTGTCCTGTAGGTAACTTGGTTTGGGAAATGGAGTCTATATAGCCTAATGTGTTAAAAACAATACCTCATACGTTCACAAAGCAAACAATACAATTAAATTAGCATTAAAATGATACCACCCATACTTAGTATTCTGTCGAAAGAACCAGTTATTTGTCCGTTAATTGCTCTATTCCCAAGATGGTCTTTAGAGTGGTTTACAGCTTTCTTGGTTATGGATGTATACGGTATCATGTTAACCAAATCAGTTGCAAAGTTTGTGTTCTGGGCTATAAAAGAGACATAAGCAGCTTTAACAGAATTGTTAAAAGTGTACTGGTTTTGATTTTGTCCTAACCTTGTTTAAATTCTTAACAATTAAGCCTGTACTGTTGGTGAACTGCCTTGTATTTCTGAGTTTCTTTCCCCATCATTGTTTGGAATTACATATTTCTTTATTTTTATTTTTAATTTGGGCTGCCTGTGGATTGTCAATAAGCAAGGACTTAATCTCAGTCCTGGTCCAGAAATCATTGCCAAAGGGCACAGTCTTGCAGGTCCGGATTGCAATGGCTAGCTGTGTGTATAACTTCTACCCAACCAGAAGGGTTTTTTTGTGTGACAGCCTTATATTACACAAATGCATGAAACGACCAGTGGTGAGGAACTTGTGTCTCTCTTGATCAGTGTTGGCGAACCTATGACACGCGTGTCAGATGTGACACACAGAGCCCTCACTGCTGGCACGCGCCCCATCGGCCCATTCACGCTGTTGTTGTTGTTGTTGTTGTCGTCCCCCCCTATTTGTTCTCCCACTCCTCCTACAGCTTGTCTCTGCTAGAGCTTGTCTCCACTGTTAAAACCCGGATCCCTTTTTGTTGTTGCTGCTGGTAGCCAGAGATTGGATTTTTAACCCTTTCTGTGCTGTTTTTTCTGGCGCTTTGGCAGACTATGATTGGGTGTAACAGCATTCTTTTTTTAACCCGTTCTGTGCCGGGTTTTTTGTCGCTTTGGCAGACTATGTCGGTGCTGTGTGTTAGTTCCAGCGAAGGTATTATTCATCATTTATTTCAGTTCTCTTTCCCCCCCAAAACGCAGCAGCTTTGGGGCACCCCCCAAAAAAAGCAAAGCAACTTTTGCATCCCCCCAAAAAACCTCCAAAACTTTGGTCAGCAGCTCCCCCCAAAAAGCTCAACAACTCTGCGCACTTTGTGATAAATAAGGGGTTTTTGGTTTGGTTTGGTTAAATAATTAGTTTTTGGTTTATTAAATACAGTTATATATTACAATTATACATTTTTGTTATTTAAACTATAAATATCGCGAAATTATGGTTTTTTTCTCGAAGTGACACACCACCCGAGTTATGCTGGCGAATTTTGACACACCAAGCTCAAAAGGTTGCCCATCACTGCTCTAGATATTACTAAACTAAAACTCACAGCATCCCTGCCCATGGGCCGTTTTTGCTGGGTGTGGGGGGAGTTGCAGTTCGGTAACCCTCTAAAGGGCCAAAGCCCCCCCCCAAAAAAACCCTGATTTAAATAAACTTGTCCCAAGACATTGAGGACTTTGTATATCATTAGTAGCACCTTTAATCAGTACACACCAAGCATAAATTCTTGATTCCCTTATAAAACAGCAGTACGAGGAAGTCGATTCATTTGTAAATTAACCTTAGACTTTTTATAACATTGGGTTGTGATAAAATAATCTCTGTTCAGGGTTATGGTAGAAATAGTTGGAGGGCAAAAAAAATAGAAACCTCTCGTTCTTGTTTTGGTCTTTCAGCTGGCTAAACCCGTTTTATTTTGATTTTACTTATTTTATGTTTCTGTGTTTTCTGTTTCATTTTAAAATCTCTTTGTTTTATTTTTTGGGAACCGTGCCATTCAGATTCCCAGGATGACACCGACTTAACAGCATTTTGGAGCAGATTTAAAAGCATACACATTAAAGCCTACAGAAATGTACTTTAGAAAGCTTTTCGGCCTGATCCATGTCTAGCAGCCCATTTGAGACACTCAGTTCAACCCAAGCCTTCATTGCATTAGAGATGCTGGATCTGACTCACCAGCTTTCAGTCACCCTCACATGAGGCATCTTTGAATAAGCTGACTTGAGCTGAAGTAAGCTCAATATAACTGGAAATCATGGGGTGGGAAGGAGAGAAAGAGATTTAAACTGCCATCGTCTGCCTCCATTTTTATTTTTATTTTTCTGTGTGCTTGTTAAATGATCTGCTAACTCATTGCCTGCTTTGGTAAAAAAAAAAATTCCCCCTTTATTATGACATTATGTTGCCCCTGTTGGCTTTTAAAAGTTTAATGTGTCATAAGATGTTTTATAGGAAGCGATTAATAGATGGAACAAAATAAATAAATGTAGTAATTAAGAAGCAGCCATTTTCTCCCTCTCTTTTGTAAGATGCCTTTTGTGCAGCTCAATTCTATTGTTTTGATTTTTTATGAAGTGAGTCAGACTTTGCTTCCCATTTTCAAAATATTATTTCTAATTATTGTTATTGCTGCATTAGTTTCTATCCCCTTCTTCCTCTGAGGGCCTCAGCGGTAGCCTTCTCTCTCTCCTGGTCATCTAACGACAACCCTGTGAGGTAGGTTAGTCTGAAAGATGGCGGTGGGCATAAGTTCACCCAGAGAGACAAGAGTAGGGATCTATTTAATTGTGCATTTGAAATAAACATACATTCTGCATCTGTTTTGAAGCAAATGCAGCGTAAAACACTGGTTCTAGCAAAATTTAGTTCATTTCCATTGAGACGACTTATACGGGGTTTTCTGGCCTGGATCCCATTAAAACTCTGGGCATACCTCAGTTTCATCAAGCAAGCTCACTAGAAGTGCCCTCAGACCAGAAAATATCAAAAAACGTTACGATTTAGGGCAAAACTATATTAACATTTTTAAAATGCATGCTTTCTCATACTCTTGTCCTCATTGTAAGCAATCACACTGTTGTGACGTGGGGTTTGTGATTTCAGCTCTCTTGACATAACATGCTGGAGACAGTTCTCTAGTAACAGCTCTTTATTAAAGTGAACAAGACTGAAGACTGAGGAGAGGAAAGCTACATTTATAGGGACAGGGGACTAGCTAGGAAGGGATACATTTTGGAGGGAACAATATCAAGCAATCACAGTGCTGCCTTTTGGAGGAAACCAATAAGACAGAGGATCCAAATACAGCAGCTTAAATGAACCAATAGTAGCTGTACCCTCTGGAACCAAAAGGCAGTTACTTTATCCTAATGCAAATACAGACAATAATAATACAGATATAAAATCCTTTGACTCAATACACAACACCCCTCCCCCCCTAGTGAGCACAGCAGACGTAATCCCTCAGGTACTGTGGGGTCCTATAACTTCTACCTGATCTCCTGACAACAGGTGTTGCAGGTTCTGGATTGGGTGTTACCTGTGGTGGAGGGGCTGCTATAGGGGTTTCATCAGGAACAGATGGAGTCCCAGACATCTCAGGGTCCCCGACCTGTACCTCGTCATCCTGAGGACTAGCAGACCCTGGTTCATTTGCTGAAGCCCCTGGTGACTGTACCTCTGGACCATTTTCACTCTGGTCTTGCAGCTGTGCGTCATTAGCCAGGGATGAATTATCTGACTCCTCCCTGCTGAGCGCCCGGCGCCTCAGCTGATCTATATGTCTCTTCCAAACTTGCCCATTTTCCAAGGTCACATACCGTGTTTCTCATATTATAAGACACGTCTTATATTTATTTTTTCCTCAAAAAAACACACTATGGCTTATTTTCAAGGGGTGTCTTATTTTTTTCCTCCTCCTCCTGCCGCGGCCGGAATTGCTGCTGCGCCTATCACTATGTCTTATTTTCGGGGTATGGCTTATATTCCTTGAATGCTTAAAAATCCTGCTATGGCTTATTTTATGGGTATGTCTTAAAATATGAGAAACAGGGTAATAGGACACAGGTCCACTAGCCCGGGTGATCACACCGGCCACCCACCGCGGACCTCGTGAATAGTTCCTCACCCAGACCAGATCTTCAGGGGCGAGATACCTTGTTGTGTCAGTCTCAGCCTGGGGGGTTGCTCTTGAATTACGGTTTGGCATTTTATCTGGGTGGACATAATCCAGCACCGTTACCAGTCTTCTACCTAAGAGCAGCTCGGCTGGCGACTTGCCCGTCGCAGTACACGGCGTCGCATGCTGCAAAAATAACATTCGCGCAATGCGAGCCGACCAGTTACCCTCCATTAAGCGCGCAATGGATTCTTTGGCTGTTCTTACCATGCGCTCAGCCTGCCCATTGGAGGATGGGTGAAAGGGCGCGGATGTGACCCCTCTTATAAAATTATCAGCCAAGAATGCCCTGAATTCTTGGGATACAAAAGCTGCCCCATTATCTGATACAATGGTCTCAGGTAACCCGTGGGTAGCAAACAGCTGCCTCAACACCTTGATTACGGCAGCTGATGCCATGCTAGGGACCATCGCCACTTCTAACCATTTGGAATATGCATCAACGATAACCAAAAAGACCTTCCCTTGGAATGGCCCAGCAAAATCTATGTGCAGCCGGCTCCAGGGAGTCCTGGACTGCTCCCACCAGTGGACTGGTGCTCTGGCCACTTCTGGCCGCACCTCTTGGCATGCCTTGCATGTTCGTACCCATTGTTCTATGTTCTGGTCCATTCCAGGCCACCACACATAACATCGGGCTAGCGACTTCATCCTGACCATTCCCGGGTGTCCCATGTGAAGCGTCTCAAGAACCCTGTTTCTCAGTGGTGCTGGGATTATCACCCTATCTCCCCATAGGAGACAACCCTTATGCATGGACAATTCGTGCTGCCTTGTCGCATAAGGCCTGAATTTTTCTTCATGCGGACCACCTGGCCACCCCCTCCCCACCCAAGTGAGCACACGGGAGAGAACAGCATCTTTCCTAGTTTTCTCAGCTATATCCGTAGCTGTTACAGGAGCCCCCGGAAGTGTTTCTAGCATCATAATGTGCTCCGCCGGAGCAGGATCCTCATTGCTCCCGCCAGGAAGGGGCAATCGACTCAGCGCATCAGCATGGCACAACTGTTTCCCCGGCACATGGGTCAAGGTGTACTGGAACCCATTCAGGAATATTGACCAACGCAACATTCTGGGGGAGAGAATTTGCGGCGTTTGTTTGTTTGGGTTGAACAACCCTAACAGTGGTTTGTGGTCCGTTTCAATGGAGAAATGGCGACCATACAAATAATCATAGAACCTTTTGATTCCGGACACAATAGCCAGTGCCTCTTTATCAATTTGAGCATAGTTGCGCTCTGTGGGCGACAACGTACGGGAATAGAAAGAGATGGGCTTTTCCGACCCATCCGGTTCCCTATGACTCAGCACAGCCCCCAGACCGTATTGAGAGGCATCACATGCCAGGACCAGCGGCTTTGACTCATCATAATGAGCAAGGACGCTCCTGCTACTCAGCATTCCTCGCAAGGAGTCAAAAGCCTTCTGCTGCTCCCGCCCCCATCGCCACACATTCTTTTTCTGCAATAGTCTATGTAATGGTTCAGCTACCGAAGCTTTCTGGGGTAAGAACGAATGATAAAAGTTAATAAGTCCCAGGAATGACTGCAACTCCGTCTTGTTCTGTGGTCGTGGTGCCTCGATGATGGCCTTAATCTTAGCATCTGTGGGGTGGATGCCTGATGCATCAATTTTAAACCCCAAGAAATCCACAGTTGGCACCCCAAAACTGCATTTTTCTTTTTTCAGTTGCAACCCCACCTCCTTGAACTTGAGCAACACTGCACGGACACGCGCAACCAGTTCCTGTGGGTCTTTTCCAGCAATTAAAACATCATCAAAAAATGGCAAGACCCCCGGCAGACCTCTTAACAGGCGTTCCATGAGCCCTTGAAAAATCCCTGGGGCCACACAAACTCCGAACTGTAATCTGTTAACTCTGAACGCCCCTTTATGTGTGACAATAGTCTGTGCTTCCGCTGATTGTGGGGTTACTGGCAGCTGTTGGTAAGCTTGTGCCAGGTCAATTTTGGCGAACACCTTGCCCCCAGCCAGTTTAGCCAACAGATGTGATACGACTGGAATGGGGTATGAGTTTCCCCTGAGTGCCTTATTGATAGTACATTTGTAATCTGCACATATCCTGACTTCCCCATTTGCTTTAAGGGGTGTGACGATTGGAGTCTCCCACTTAGCAGAGTCCACGGGTGAGAGAACTCCCTGCTTGACCAATTTATCCAGCTCTGCCTCGATCTTGGGTTGCAGTGCAAATGGCACTCGCCTTGGTTTGAGTCGGATTGGAGCCACCCCGGGGTCCAACTCGAAGTCAACTGGGGGCCCTTTATAACAACCCAGTTTTCCATTAAAGAGACCAGCAAATTCCTTGCATAATACCTCACTCATCTCAGGGCAGGTTTGGATTGAATTAAGCCCTGAGATACTCAGTCCCAGGGCAGGGAACCAGTCAGTGCCCAGGAGACTGGGGCGACTGCCCTTCGCAATCACCAGTTTGAGTACAGCCTGTTTGTCCCGGAACTGTACTCTCACGGCACACATTCCCATAACATGGATGCGGCCTGCTGAGTACGACTGCAAGGTTGCCGGAAAGGGCTCCAGAGGGGGCAACTTACCCCTGGGGAAGAATGTCTTCGCGGTCTGGTCCGACACGATGGTGAATGCGGATCCGGAGTCCACCTCCATGTCGCACTGCTGACCCTCAATCTTCACCTTGACGTGTGCCTTGCCTTGCGCTGGAAACTGCACGGCCCTCCCGTTGATCTCCGTTACGTAGTGGCAGTCCTTTAGAAAACGAGTTGCTGTGGGCGGTCTGCGATGCTCCAGTCTAGGTGCTCCTGTCGCTCCCGACGCCGCCGATCTACAGACCCTGGCGATGTGACCCGTCTTTCCGCACGTCCGGCAGATAGCATCCCTGAAACGACAACTCTTCCTTTCATGGTTTCCGCCACAACCTGGGCAACTGCCTCGGCGATCTCTGTGCACTGTGCAGGCCTGACGCACCGACTCGACCCCACGGACTGGGCTCTGGCTCGGAGTAGCCTCTAGCTCGTCCATGGCATGCGCAACTTCTATCTGTGGCTTAGTGGCCTTGCGACTGGCATCAAGCTCCTCTCTTTCATAATTCTCCGTGGCGGTGGCCTCTTTCAAGGCTGAAGCAAGGGTAACCTCTTCTTTAGCCACGATGCGTCTTCTGGCTTTCTTGCTGCTCAGACCACCAATAAACCGATCCAGGAGAGTCTCTTCCAGATTTTGGAAGCCGCAGTGCTGAGCGAGCTTCCGGAGTTCAGCCAGAAATGTGGATACAGACTCCCCAGCATGCTGCTGCCTCTTATGGAACTCCATCCGCCGGGCCATCTTGGTCTCAGTAGGCGCCAAGTGGCTTGTTAGGCAGGCAAGAATATCTTTGAGAGATGTCTCACTCAGCTTCGCTGGAGCAAGTAATGCCTTGGCCAGCTTGAAGGTCTCGGGCCCACAGTAGCTCAGGAATGTGGCCCTTCTTTTGCTGGCATCGGTGATCCCTTGAGCCACTGCAAAGAACTCGAAGCGTTCGACGTAGTCTTCCCAGGTGTGGGGCTCTGATGGCTGGAAGGGCTCCAATACCCTTGGACTCTCCATTGTCCTAGCGGGCAGGGTCGTCTTCTCAGCTGGCCAGTGAGTCTTGTTCTCAGCTGCAATCCGGACTCTGAGGCAGGGTTGTGTTTAACCGCTCCTCAGCATTCCGGATCCCACCTTCGTCGCCAGTTGTTGTGACGTGGGGTTTGTGATTTCAGCTCTCTTGACATAACATGCTGGAGACAGTTCTCTAGTAACAGCTCTTTATTAAAGTGAACAAGACTGAAGACTGAGGAGAGGAAAGCTACATTTATAGGGACAGGGGACTAGCTAGGAAGGGATACATTTTGGAGGGAACAATATCAAGCAATCACAGTGCTGCCTTTTGGAGGAAACCAATAAGACAGAGGATCCAAATACAGCAGCTTAAATGAACCAATAGTAGCTGTACCCTCTGGAACCAAAAGGCAGTTACTTTATCCTAATGCAAATACAGACAATAATAATACAGATATAAAATCCTTTGACTCAATACACAACACACACATTAATAAACTTGAACTGAACAAGGAACAAAATTCAAACAGATGTACATAGGTGAGGGGGAAACTGTGCCGTCCCCCATCACACATAGGCCCAGACCACATCCACATTGTACAGTTAAAGCATGCTTATTTCACTTTTAAAATCATGGCTCCCCAATGCCAGAGGAATCCTGGGAACTGCCGTTTGTTAAGGGTCTCCTGGTGCCTCTTAGCCCTTTTAACAAACTACAGTTCCCAGCATGCTTTGGGTGGAATCCATGACACTAAAAGTGGGGAAAGAGTGCTTTAAATGTACTGCCTGCTCAGAGCTTTAACCAGCTCATCCGAAATTTGGCAGTCAGGTAAAGTTGAGCCCAGGTTAGCTCTAGACTGCCTCTCACCCCACGCCAGCTATAGAGTGAAGTTTTCTGTTCATTGACGACTGACCTGCAGGGCGGGACCGAGGTTTACCTGGAAAAGGATGCACAACCATTCCATTTCTGGTGAATGTGATGGGGTTTCCCCCCCCCCTCGTCCTTGTAGGTTGTGCAATGTTGGTGCACGTTTTAATTTGGAAAAATGTCATTTGCCTTTTGAATCCGCCTTCCTCCTTACCCTGTACATTACGACATCCCGGGCTTAATCTCCAGAACATTTTGTCCTCCTTTTTCTTACCGAGACAAGTAAACACATCTCCTCTGGGTTCTGCTCGTAGTAGCAGTGAATCAGTCACTAGATTCTTTCCTGCCAGTGGCCCCAGCGCCATTGCGTTAATCGCACAGATAAATAGAAGGAAATCGGATATTTAAAGGGTTCTGAAAGGGACGATGTCTTTCCAAGGTCTCAAGAGTTTTAATTGGTTTACTCTGCAACACTCTTCTATAGTTGATCTTAACTCTGCCTTTGGTAACAAGTTTATATGACCAACCCACAAACACACCCACTGTCCTGAAGACCGCAGGAGGGTTGGAAACAGAACTCCAGCAAAACGACTGCAGAAACATTTGTTCTTATAACTCTATATGGGGATAGCCAACATGGTTTCCCCGCCCCCCCCCATCGTTTTGGACTACAAATCCCATCATTCCCAGCCAATGATCAGGGATAATGGGAGTTGTAGTCCAAATCATCTGTGGGGTGCCACGCTGGCTAACCTTGGCCTAGACTGCCTGACTGGGGATTGTATTGGCTGTTTTCATTTTATTCTCATTTTAACACATACAGCACCTTTATTGATTTTGAAATACAAGTATAACATAACCCAAGTGAAAAGTTGCAACCCACCCACCCTGTTTCTCTGTCCAGTTTGCAAGACAAAAGTAGAAATATACATTTGCCAACTTTGAAAAAAAACTGCATTATTGTTATTATTATTATTGAAAGTATATCTGTTGTGATCTCACTGGGAGTGCAGTAATTGCAGAAACGAAGGATAAATTAACCAGACTCGATTTCTCATATTTGCTCATAACCCTCTCTCCTTTTTAAAAAGGGAGTGGGAGGGAGGAAGCCCCGTTTAGCCAGAGTAGGCACTGTCAGGACTCTGGATGAATTTATCTTCTTCAAGGAGAGCTGTGTTAATCTGGGCCAAATCCAGGCTGTTGCATTTCTCTTGCATACCTTGTCTAGACTGGGGATAAAGAGTCACATTTTAGATGTGCTGTATAATGCGTCTGAACACTCAGCGCATCAGCGTGGCAGGTCGGATATTTTTACGATCCTTTTAAGCAAAGGTTGACCATTTAGCTGGGGCAACAACAGCAATAATACTTAGAATGATCATTTTAGATGGCTCAGAGCTGTCACAGGTACATTCTCTCTCAGTAGGCCTTACGCTACAACAACCTAGTAAGGTAGTCCATTGCTGGGGTGGGGTGGGGACATTTGGGCCTCCAGGTACACTTGCTGGGCTATTTTTATTCATTAAACTTATTGAACTAAGCTCCTGTACTTCTTGATTGTAGTAAGTAAAACTTCTAAGTGGTTGCCAAATATTAAAGCTACCAATAAAAGCCAGCTAGTTGGGGGTTTTTTTAATAATTGAAATTAACAGTAAAAAAAAAAGATTAAAACACAGCAGCAGCCCAAAATTGCCTAAATAAGCAGTTGCCTAAATAAGTACTGCCTGGTGTCAATAAGCAGGGAGTTCCAAAGTGCAGATGCTGCCACATCCATAAGATTGATTTCTTACAACTGTGGAGCAGGTATTCTGTGGAACCTGTAACAGTGCCAGTGGTTGGACTACAGCTCCCATCATCCCTTGCCCTTGGCCATGCTGATTGGGGCTGATGAGAGTTGGGAGTCCCGCAACATCTGGAGAGCCACAGGTTCGTCAGCCCTCCCACTCCAGCAACACCAATTGGACAAGGCCCTGTTCTGTGTTTAGACTATGTGTGACTATGGACTATTATGGGCTGCCTCAGCAATCGTCCCAAAGCTGTGGAATGTCCGCCCTTCCCCAATACACAGTACCCCTCCACAGGGACGATTGCAAAGAGACAAGATCGGAGCAATAGATCTGCCAGAGACTAGCAGGAAGCCTGCGATGTAGATTTTGGTACGTTGGGTTTCTTTACTCACTTACTCCGCAGAATCAGTGAGCCGTGGCCAGGAACCATGCATGGTGGGGGTTTTGTGCACCCGAGGGGTTTGTGGGGTTTTCCTGAAGGAACGTTTCCACCCCCATCATTCACTGAGGTCCAGCGCTAAGGGCCTTCTGGCAGTTCCCTCCCTGCGAGAAGTGAGGCTATAGGGAACCAGGCAGAGGGCCTTCTCGGTAGTGGCGCCCACCCTGTGGAACACCCTCCCATCAGATGTCAAGGAAATAAACAACTACTGTATCTGACTTTTAGAAGACATCTGGAGGCAGCCCTGTTTAGGGAAGTTTTTAATGTCTGGTGTTTTGTTGTGCTTTTAATTCTGTTGGGAGCCGCCTGGAGTGGCTGGGGAAACCGAGTCAGATGGTCAGGGTATAAATAATATCTCCTCCTCCTCCTTCCTTATCAGATAGCAGCCCTCCCTCACCCCCAGACCAACACTGCAAGCTGCTTTTTGAATTGGGAGGAAGTTTTCAAAAGCAGCGCTTGACAGGGAATGAGAGTCTGCTTTCTGTGAAAGGGAGTGGATCGGGGTCCAAGATGCACGCAAACTCTGGGAGGTGGCTAGGAGCTGTTTGGGTCTTGGTATCTCAGTCCAGCACTGGGAAGGGCTTTACTTCAGTGGCCGAGCATATCTACCTTGCATGCATAAGGTTCCTGGTATCTCCAGGTAGGACTGGGAATATTGCCTGCCTGAAGCGTGGCTGCTAGTCAGTGTAGACAGTGCCAAGCTAAATGGACCAATAGGTCTAACTCCATATCAGCCTGCATCCCTGACACCCCAAAATAGAAATTAACAAAAAATCTCAAGAGGGCGGTGTGCACCCAAATGTTACAATCGTTTACAGTTGCATGATAGGCTTCCTAACCTACCACACAGGGTTGTTGTGGGGATAAAGTGGAGAAACAGAAACCTTGAGCTCTGTGGAGGAGAGATGGCGTGTACATGCAATAATAATATACCCCACAAGCGTCCCGAGGAAAAATGAAACATCCTGTTTTCTGGCGCCAAGAGCACAGCGGCCATTTTGGGCGCCATAATTTCCCCCCAAATCTCACCCCAAAAAAGCACTTTTGGGGGGCACGATCTCACGCAGCACCCCAAAAAGCGTGTGCACGTATGGTCCCCAAAAGAACATGTCTTTGGGGCTCCGTGATCTCATGCAGGTCACGTGACTCATGTAGGTGCAGGGCGAAAAGACGCACATCCCGGTTTTGGTGGAACAAACCTTTTTTTGGCTTCATCTTTCTCTCAGCAGCACACACCCAGCAATAAATACCAAGGTTGATTTTATTTTGTCCCCCCCCCCTTCTGTCTTTTGTTTCAGATGCAATTCATGCAGGATCAGTCTCAGAGACTGACTCACCGGGCCAAATACACTTGTTTGGGGGTGGGGGTGGGGGAGCCTTCTTTTTAATGTATGGCTTTAAAATGGCTGGCTGTGGTTTTGTGCATTTCTTACGAAAGACGTCTGCGAGCTGTTTCTAATCTGGGGCTAGCAAGAGAGAATCGGGGCAGGGTCTGTTGTTTGTCTGGGACATTGTCTAGCTGAGGTCTCCCCAGTTTTTGGAAATTTATGTGCTGTAACACTAACATTCTTGGGCACAAGCCTTTTTTAAATTAGGAGAAAATGAGAGCTCACATACTTTGTGTTGTTTTTCCAAAGGATTAAGGACTTCATAAGGAGACGTGAGGCTCATCTACTGCAGTAGTCTTCAAGCTTTCCAGACCCTGGACCCACCATTAACCCAAACATGCATTTGAAGGCTTGTAGGGTGGTAGTGCTGTGTTTGAGACCCACCTTGGTCTCCTAGAGGGTCCTAACCAACCACTGGAAGATGAAGGATCCAGTTCAGCCTTCCTCACATGGTATCTTCCAGATATTGTTGGACTGTAGCTCTCCTCATCCTCAGCCATTGGTCAAGCTGGCTGGGGGTTGATGGGATTTGGAGTCCAAAACATCTGGAGGGCCCCAGGTAACAGAAGGCTGATCTATAACCCAACACCCCTCTTTTCCACAGTGGCTATCCACATGCCACTGGGAACATAGGAGCCTGCTGGATCAGGCCACTGGCCTGTCTAGCCCAGAGTCTTGTTCTTCTCATGGTGGACTCTCAGAAGCCCACAGCATCACAGCAAGAGCCCTCTTCCATTATCCCCCACACACACCTTCAGCAACTAAACTTCCTAATACTGTTTGCTGTATTTTGTTGTCTTCCTTTGTTGCTTGGTTTTTAATTGATCTTCGGCTGTTTTCTAGTTTGAATAGTTTAAGTTGCTTTGAGGCACTTTTTGTAGAACAGGATGAATAAATGCCAAAGTTAATGATGATGAAAGATGTCTAGACTGCCCCAAAACATGGAGGTTCTGTTTACGGCTGCGAACTGTTGCTAGGCCTGTGATTCTCCATGGACTTGTCCAGTTTCCCAGTGGCTGTTTGGCATTAATCAAGTTATGGGGAAATCTCCCATGTTATCTTATTCCTTTTTCTCTCTCTTAACCTTACAGATTCCAAACCCCCTTTTCGACCTGGCCGGGATAACATGTGGACATTTCCTCGTTCCCTTTTGGACCTTCTTTGGCGCCACCCTGATTGGAAAAGCAATAATCAAGATGCACATTCAGGTAATGGCGCTGGGCTCTTTTGCAGAAACACTGTGCTTCCATCTGGGCCTTTCCACGCACTTCCACTCTCAATCGAAATTGCTGTTTCCAGGCAGTCTCTGACACTGGCTGTGTTATTGTTGAGCACTGATTGGAATGTGCCAGTCACTATCAGACCTACCGTTATTCTCTTCCCACCCACCACCCACCCCGCCTCCTGGGGCAGCCTAACGGCTAAAAGCACAAAATGTGTGAACCTGCTTTGAATTTTGCCTCCGCCATGAAACCATGAAGTGGCTCAACCTTCTTCTCAGCACCCCACTTCCCCATCTGCAATAAAGGAAACAATAATATTAGTCATAGTCAGTTTATTTATATGCCACATTTTCCACAAATACCTTGTGCCCGAATGGTTTGCAGAAAACGAACAATTGAAAGTCCAATAATTAGCATGGCACCCATAGCTTTTAATAAAAATTATAATGTCTTGTAGGGAGACAATCCTCTCTTTACTACGTGCAGTATGTATAAATATTGATTGTAATAGGAGTAAAACCTGAGTCCCCTAATTTGTAGTACTAGTTGGCCAAAGTTTGGGATATAGCCTATTGGGTTAAACTGACGTAATATAATCCAGGTCAGAGAGGCTAGGCAAAATGATAACCTTTGAAAAATAACCTCTTGAAAATCATGTTCTGGTGTAACAAGTTACAAGAAAATTTGAATGCCTATGCTCTGCAGGCATGTCAAACCTGCGGCCCTCCAGATGTTTTGGCCTACAACTCCCATGATCCCTAGCTAGCAGGACCAGTGGTTGGGGAAGATGGGAATTGTAGTCCAAAACATCTGGAGGGCCGCAGGTTTGACATGCCTTCTCTATTGAGATTAATTTAAGTCCTTTAATTATGTACTCCATGAATATTACCTCCTGTTTTTTCGCTTAATTAAAAGAAACATGATTTGATAACATTTAGCTATCATATGCATGTTGCATCCTGTTAAAGAAAAAGGTGGCATTGGGGGGGGGGAAGGTTATAATACCTCTACAATGATAGTTCATTCTTTCGTAACATCAAATGTGTGAAAATGACAGAGGTGGCCAACATCTTGGCTTCCAGATGTTAGGCTACATGTGCCATCAGTCCAGGCCCACACTGCCCAGACAATCGGGGAGAATGAGTTCACTCTTAGTCAGTAGGATAACGAAACATCTATAGGCTTCCCTGAGGATAAATAGTTGGGGGGGGGGACCTTGCTCTGGTGAGATAAGTTTTAGAGGACGTGCTGTTCCATAGTTGTTGTTTCAGAATGTCATTTATAATGATCTACACCCACATGTGGTTTTGGGGTGATGGTGTGAGTGGATTTCCCAGACTATTCAACGTTGGGTAAATCCTGCATCTGTCAAAAAAAGTGTGTGTGCTCCCCCTCCTTACTCCCGGCTTTCAGCCAGAGTGGAACTATTATCTTGTGTCTGTTTATCCACACACATTGTGGTACACAGCCCTAAACTTTTCTCGCGTGTGTGTTTATTTTTTTTTTTCTGATGTAGCTGAGGATTTTAGGAAATGTAGCTGTCACAGAAGATTTACGGTGCAGTCCCCTGCCCTCCATGCCAAACAGGAAGCTTCTGGGCTCAGCCCAGCAGCTCGTTTTACTGTTGCGTTTAATTGGCCTTTAAATCCGCACCGCAAAATCGAGTCCCGGGTACTAATGGCAAGCTGATTCTCAGAGTGTGGGTCCTTTATGGGGCCAAATTGGATCCCACCCCCAGGCGCATGACACAGGTGGCTCAGGGATGCCGAAAGGATTGCAGAGCCAGCGGCCTTTGCGGTTTTGATGGGCTCCCATCAGCCCTATCTAGCGAGGACGATGGACAGGAGTAACAAAATAATGTGGAGAGGGCCACATTTAATGGATGCTCTGCACTTGAACGGGCTTTGAACTTAAACTTGTGACTTGTGAGATCCTCTTAAGTTCTTGACTTTTAGCCTCACCCCTCTCCTTATGGGGCGTGCACTGCCCCCAAGTATGTGTGCATGCAAGTATGTGCATGCAAGTATGTGTGCATGTAGTAGACAGAGCCACTCACCCCCAATTTAGTGAAAGGGAGGCAGGGGGGGGAGAGATCTGGAGGTGGCCCAAACCACAGAAGGCTCCCTTCAACCTTGATTTATGGAGTCTAGTGCCCTTGCGGTTGTATCTGTCACTGACACACAATTTCCCCATTATTTTGTTTTATTTTTAAAGTTGTTTTTCTCTGAATTCCTTGAGCAAACAATCCGTTTAGAAACAAAACAAAACTTGGATACCTATTTTAAGAGGACAGATACATCGTCAAGTGATAAGCTTGCTTCTGGATGGCACCAGTCCTGTCTGCTAGTTGGGTTAAAGTATTTTAAATTCTCCATTTTTTTAAACAAGGTACTCTGCACTTTAAAAGAAACGCACGCACAAATTCCTTGTCTTTATGGATTTGTTTTTGATATGTAGGGATAATTTCCCCTCAATCGCTTTCCCATGGTCTGAAATGGTACAGTCCAAGCATACTTGTACCACATAATGAGCTTTTAGTGCAAATAGCATCTTATTTTCCTGACCATGGCAGATTTTGATCCATCCAATGGCCAATAAATTAATGGCTTTAAAGCATGAATGCAATCTGTGACCCTGCAGGCATGTGTTTTGACGCAGCTCCATTCCGGCCAAGCCAGCATGATGATCCGGTCAGGAATGATGAGAGTTGTGGTCCTGACATGTGAAGTATTACAGGTTCCCTGTCCGTGCTTTAAAAAGCTGCTTACATTTCATTTGCACAGTCTTGAATTTTGCTTCTATATTTTGCAAAACAGCGGTTTTTGCACCCCTTGCCATTGGCCATGCTGGCTGAAGCTGATAGTAGTTCATCAACATTTTTTTGGGGGGGGGGTGTCATAGGTTAGCAACTCCTTGTACAAGAGGGGGCAGCGCTGGAGACGCTTCACAGTCTCCCAGTGGCCCATTTCACACACTACGCAGGCCTGAGGAGTACTCACAGTAAAAGTCACAGCCATTTCGCTCCTCCCTTGGTCATCCTGCTGCTGCACTAACCATGGGCTAATCCATGGTTTGTCTTAGCACTGAGTTCATGGTTTGTCTCAAGCCAGACAAAGCACAAAGGGGAGCCACGGTTTGTTCTTAGATTACTGCTTGGGGTTTGTCTGGAGGTAAGGCAAACCTTGCACCCCCAGGTTCGGATGTAATGCTAGACCAAACCATTGTTTTGCTCCAGGTATTTAGCTCCATCATGTAGTGGCCTTGACTTTTACTCTGTGTACCAGCCCACTTGCTCCTCTGTGCTTGGCTGCAGTTTGGCTTAGCATTGCCTGTCCACCAGACCATTATGTAATGAATGTATCTGTTCCCCACTTTAAAGTGATGAGGCCATTGAGACACAATGGGTAAAACATTGTGGGATCAGGGGAGAAGAGAGACACAAAGCTGCCTTTTCCAGCAAAAGTTGTGTGCATAGTTTAATGCCTAGATGCATGGGTGTACCCAGCATGGGGCAGGGGGGTGCAGCTGCCCCTCCCTAGAGAAGCAAAAAAAAGGGGGGAAGCTCCTACGCAGCAAAAAAAAAAAAACAGCCGGCAGCGGAGAGCGGAGTTGCAGTGTTCATCCTCAGTGTGGACCATTCCCTGGGACAGGGAAGGATTGCTGGATCACCTCTGTTGGTTTTTGCATCGTAAAGGTTCCCTCTAAGTCCCTTTCTAGCCAGCAGCTAAATCACTAATCCTAGTTCCTTTGTTTCCCTGATCGCAGTGCAGTCCTGTGTTGGGCTGAACTGCTGCTTAAGGGCTTGGCAGTTTGTAGCCAGCAGCTAAATTACCCTAATCCTACCCTACCCTACCCCCTCTTTGTGCATAGCCTCGGGCCCCTTTTATCATATTTGTTTTGGCAATTGCTCTTTCACCATATGAGAAAGCTGCATATTATTGCGGTACAGGGGGTTGGACTAGATGACCCCCAGGGTCCCATCCAAACTTTGAGGTACTATTCCTGGGTTGACAGGATAATAGTGCTGATAACCCCTATGATGCAGGTTCAATCCCCGTTTGGGCAAGCTGCATATTATTGGTTGGCAGGATAGTAGTGCTGATAAAGCCAAATTTTTGCAGGCCCAATCCCCATATGGGATAGGTGCATGTTCTTGCATTACAGGGGGCGGGACTAGATGACCACCAGGAGGAGATGTATCTTGGGGGTCGCTTAACACCATAATCTTCCCACCACCCTTCTGAGTGATACCCCCTCCCCTCCCCACCCCACCCCCTCCCCACCCCTTCTCCACATAAGCGCCTGGGGACTCCTATTTCAGTGTATCTGAAGAAGTGTGCATGCACACGAAAGCTCATGCCAAAATAAAAACTTTGTTGGTCTTTAAGGTGCTGCTGAAGGAATTTTTTTATTTTACCATAATCTTCAACATTTTCTGAGGGAAAGAGGGGCACCCTACCATACTCTCTTCCAGTGAGAGTACTCCTTAATTTTCCTACATCTTTAAAAGATGTGGTTATTGAATTCAGTTTTGTTCCCGGTGAAGAGTTTGTGTAGCACAGTAGTCTGCTTTAACCAGTGTACATGGTGGCAGGACTGTATATGCATTACTATACCACACAACTGCCGGTTTGTTTAGTCCAGGTACGTAAAAAGGCTGCACCAAACAAACCTCAACATTTTCTTCAAACCCAAGAAAAATGATATTAGTATAAGACATGTAACTAGAATAGAAATTTTAAAAAATCAAGCAAATAATTGTAATAAAAAACTGCTATAATTATATATAATAAAATTTTGGTTTCATTCGTGCTGAAATGTCACAACCTGGACGGCCATGGCTTGGCCCCCCCCCCCTAGATTTGTTCCTGGGTACGCCCATGCCTAGATGACCTTCACACTGGAAGAAATCTCAAGGCAAAGCGGTAACAAAATAACAGGAGAGGATGATTAATTGAATTGGAAGACTGGCTGTAATCTTGAATTGTTTTGGCTTCCCCTTCAGTTGAATATGCCTCTGACGGATGTTTTCCCTCTTTCAGAAACTTTTTGTCATTATCACATTCAGCAAACATATAGTGGAACAGATGGTGGCCTTAATTGGGTGAGTAACTTTATAGCTGCCTACTGCTTCACCTTGTTGGGAAGTATTGCTGTTTTGAACCCTTTGCAGCCTTGGGGGCAGACATCAGGTTGCCCTCTCGGATGAGGTTTGGCTGTGCCATTGCCCATGCTGGCTGCAAGGGCTGATGGGAGTTGGAGTCTGACAACAGGTGGAGGGCAGCTTATGGACTTAACCCCTGCTTTGCTGCCTAAGAAGGAGCAGCGGAGAGAGCATGAGCAGAGAACGGAATTACTGCTGTTGGTTTGTTAACATTATATCCTGGGCTTTTTTTGTCTTAATTTCAAAAGCGGCTCACACTTTTAAAAAAAGAAAAACCCAACCACAATGAAACACCTATCAAAATGATGCATACAGCAATTAAAATTGCAGCGAGAGGCAGAACAGAAGCCAACATTTATATCAGGGCCAGTACTATTTCAGTGGGTTGTCTCGAGTAAAACTTGAATAGTTTCACTCAAGGCAGTGTGTAGACCCACTGAAACTAATGAACCTAAGTTAGTTGTGTTCGTTAATTTCCATAGGTCTTCTCTAAGCAGGAAAAGCACTGGAGACAGCCCAGTAGAATTTACAGCCCAGTTTCGGACTGTAGCCATAGTCTGCTAGTTTCGTTGTCCAGTTATGGCGCCCTCCAGATGTTGCTGGACTACAACTCCCATCACCCCTGATAATTGGCTACGTTGTGTGGGGCTCATTGGAGTTGGAGTCCTGCCATGCCTGGTCCAGCTCAACAAGATGCTTTTCATGTGTCCTGGGTACTTTAGCAGCCTAAATGCCTGGCAGTGTGCTGGGTTGCATTGAGATACTGTATATATATGCTAAATGCTAAATACACACACACACACACACACACACAGCACTTAACACCTTAGTTTCTGAGTGGTGTACGGTAAGGTTAAAAATGATACAATAAAGATAGAACCGACCATAAAATCAGTGTTTGTGAAAATGAAGATCTTCAGCGACCTTCAATGTGAACAGTATATTTCTGAAGTACAAAGTTCCTCTTCAGAAGTGCCTTGCTACTAGAATGTAGAGTATGTTTGGAAATGTCAAAGGAGAAAACAATGATTCTGGGGTTATTAGCAGCATTTTGTTTCATTAGAAAAGCCTGCTCACTTTTCATAGACAAGCTATTCCTATTTTTTAAAAAGACATGAATTCCCTATGTTTCCACACACCCCTTCCCAAATGAGTGGCCATCTGTGTTAGGAAGTGATTCAGACTTGTTTTAAAACGAAGAATTTATTGACTCTTATGGGCAGGAAATAGAGCAAGGCTGTAGATAACAAGCATGCAATTATTTTATATTTTTAAATATCTATTGGCTTGTATCCTGTCTGCCCTGTCCCTGTGTTAAAAGGGACAATAGCAGAGCTTTTAAAAGGAAAAAAGGGAAAAAATGAATGCCCATTTATATAGGCATTGATGAATTGATGTTGTGCCCATTCCCTTCCACATGACCAGCAATTGCTGAATTAATTTGGTATTGCACACATTTTTAATATAGATTCCACAAATATATGCAAAGGTATTGAAATCTTCACTCCCCATGAATGCAATTTGCAGGAATCTCTTGAAAGTCACACAGAATTTGGGTTAACCCTGGTACAGAATCCTGATGTCTTGTTTTACTATGTATATATATGTAAAAAAGGTAAAGGCCCCCTAGACGATTATAGTCTGTTTCCCATCCCCCCCAATTTTATCAGCTTTGGCCAGAATGGCCAATTGTCAGGGCACAGTTGTAGTTCAGAATATCTGGTGGGCATGAGGCTGAGGAAGGCTTATATCCTTGGTCTTCAGCCTTTTCATTTTGGGGCCCAGCATTAAACCACCACCACTCGCTATGTGGGACCCACTTTTGTTTTGTACTGTGTTCTTTCTTTCTTTCTTTCTTTCTTTCTTTCTTTCTTTCTTTCTTTCTTTCTTTCTTTCTTTCTTTCTTTCGTCTTTTTCCCCTTTCTCTCCCTCCTCACATTTCCTCCTGATTTCATGATATCTCTACCCCTTCCTCATCCTAGGTTGAGATTTGAGCTCTGTGTGTGTTCTTTTTTTGTGTGTGTACAGTTGATAGAGCTAATATCCATGATCCTTAGTATTTTCTTGCGTGTATTTTGCTGGGTGTATGTGGATTTGTCTTGAAGATACTTTTCAGAATCGCAGTGTCTTGAAGTAATCACTCTGGAAGTATGTAAACTAGACATGGGTAGCATTATGCAGAGGAGCTGGAACATCCAAAGTTACATTCTTGAATACTTCAGTGCTGGAACAAATCTGTTTTTTATAACTTCCGGAGCTTCCAAATGCATTGTCGTTGTTTACAAAATAAAAGTCTATTAGTGCACATTTATCATTGTAATGACCATTCTCAAAGGCAATCTGAAAGGTGGTGCGGTACAGATTTTCGCTGTGAATTAGGATCCCCCCCCCCATCTCCTAAACTGCTGGAACACTTAATCATACAAAATAGAAGAGATTCAGGGAAGATCTGTATGCTAGTTCAGCTATTATTGTAAGCCACTTTGTGAAAGCTTTTTAAAGAAACCTGCTCTGCATGCAAACAGATCCAGGTATTTATTTTTATTTATTACATTTACTGTATTTTTCCATGTATAAGACGCGCCCTTGTATAAGACGCCCCCTACTTTTGGGGACCCCAAATTTAGAAAACGGGCATATGCGCTATCCATGTATAAGATGCCCCCGGATTTTTAACCTTATTTTAAAGTAAAGAAACCTAGTCTTATACATGGAAAAGTATGGTATATACCACCAATTCTTCCAGGACGCTCAAGGTGCTCTCCCCCCCCCCCCCCGCTTCATACTCACAGCAGCCCCGTGCAGTTGGTTAGGCTAAGACAGGCACGTCCAACAGGTAGATCACTGGACATCTGTGGTAGATCACCGGTAGATCATTGGCTCCCCCCAAATAAGCTGAACAACTGTGGCTCCCCTAAAAAAAGCTCAACCTTTTACCTCCTCCCTGAAAAAACTCAACAACTTTGACTCGAATCCCCCAAACATGGGCCTTCCTCCTTCCTAAAAAAAAGCTCCAACAACTTTGACCTGAACTTTGATCACTGCCAGTTTTTAACTCGGTGAGTAGATCGCAGTCTCTTGGGAATTGGCCACCCCTGGGCTAAGAGATGGTGACTGGCTCAAGGTCACCCAGTGAGCTTCGTGGCTGAGTGAGGATTCAAACTTCTGTCTCCCAGGACATAGTCCAACACTCTATCCATCATTATATCACACTGATACATTCTCCAGCTGGGGTTAGGAATGTCCCTGCTGCGAGCCACTGTGCACCAGAGATGGGGAGGGAACCTGTGGCCATTCAGAAGTTGTTGGACTCCAGCAAGCTAATGGTCATGGAATATGGTTATTGCAGTCTGCAACCAGATTCAGAGGGCCACAGGTTTCGTATCCCTGGTGTAGACAAGGTTAGATAAGGTATTATTATTATTATTATTATTATTATTATTATTATTATGAATTATTATTATTATTATTATTATTATTATTATTATTATTTATACCCTGCCCATCTTGCTGGGTTTCCTCAGCCACTCTGGGCAGCTCCCAACAGAATATTAAAAACACGATAAAACATCAGACATTAAAACTTCCCTAAACAGGGCTGCCTTCAGATGTCTTCTGAAAGTATTAAGGTAGCTTATACCTGTCTTAAGGTAGCTTTCTGTGTTTATAAATAAATAAATAAATTCTCAGTGGCGGTTGGTTGGCTTCTTCTTCCTCCCATTAAAGAAAGCTGTGCAGAGGAGGGCAACCAGGATGATAAAGGTCCAGAAATGAAGCCTTTTGAGGAGCAGTGAGGGAGTTGGGTATGTTTAGTAGGGAGAAGAGAAGGCTGAGAGATGATATGAAAGCCACCTCCAACTATCTGAAGGATAGTTGTCACATGGAAGGTGGAGCAAGCTTCTTCCAGAGGGTAGGACCTGAACCAATGGAAAAACGGGAGATTCCAGCAAAACATTAGTAAGAACTTTCTGACGGTAAAAGCCATTCAACAGTGGAACCAGGCTACTTTGCAAGGGGGCGGCCTCTCCTTCATTGGAGGTTTTTAAACAGATGTTGGATGGCCATCTGTCAGGGATTCTTTAGCTTTGATTCCTGCATTGCAGGGGGTTGGACTAGATGACCCTTGGGGGTCTCTTCCAACTCTACAATTCTATGCAAACTGGTGTTTTCCGAGTGAGGTCTCTTCGAAAACACCTCTAAATCTTCAGACCAAAACTAGTAGCATTTTTCCTCCTCGCTCATCAACTTTCAAGAGTGTTTCTAACTCTTCCCTCCCGTACATTGCTTAGTATTTTTGCAGAAAACTTCTTTCAGATTCAGAACTTGGTTGGGTGGTTCACCTCAGGCTTCAGAAATGTTCTCGGGAGATGGGAAGGCTTCTGGAATGTCCTGATATCGTTTGACTTTTATTATTATTATTTCTATCTCTCAAACATGACCTCATCTGCGTCTCCCCAGAGTAGCATATATAAAACCATGTGTAAAAACCACAGCAGGAACCAGAATTTCTTAATCATTATCGGACACAAAGTGTAGCTCACCCTTTTGCGGTGCACAATGTAAACTTGCTAGGCATGTTCTTCCTCCTGGTGGATTTAATTGAAGACAGCCGAAGCCAATCTAGGCTGCAGGGGTTTTTTGCACCATTACCTGGGAGCAAATCCCATCTTGAACCAGTGAGGTTTGCTTTCTATCTAAACAGACCTCATTGGGCTTCTTGAATATCCCTGCCCAGTTCCAGGCATGGGCCGCAAAATTTTCCTACTATCGCCAGACATTGTGCTTGTGGCAACCTATATTTGTAAAATCAAATGCGTCCATACAATATTTTACTATACATTTTGCGCAAGGGGGTGTGCAGTGAGAGATTTCCATTGCCGTTCTGTGCTGTATATATTCTTTGAACGATACACAGTCAAGTGTATTTATTTCCAGCCACTTAAAAACGAAATGTTGCAACCTTCCTTGTTTTCTGGCTGCCTTCCCTACCCCACCCACTAGAAGCAAGACGAACTCTGTCACACGATTATGATGTACAGTATAGCATATTTATTTACTTATCTATTTGCTCTGTGGTGTTTTGCTTTTATCCAAGCAGATTTAATTAATTTCACTGCAAGGAATATTTTTGGTGGGTTTTTTTGTGGTATCTTTTTCTTTTTGAGACCGTCAGCTAAATGACTATGTATGAAATCATAAAGACCTTTTCAATGTGGGTTGAGGGGTCCCCAGCCATTTATTTCTTTTAAGAGCTGTTTCTGCAGACTGAACATGGGACTAAGGTTTGGCAGACCCTACCCCTGTCAAAGGAAGCCAGCCCCCCCCCCCGCCTCCCCTTTTCACTCCCTCCGCCCTCCTGAGATTTAATAAATTGCTTTGCTATCAAGAGGGAGATCATTCCCCTCTTTGCAACCGTTTTTTAAGCTGCCCGATCGGGAATTTCCAAGCCGTTCCCAACTTCTGCAAAGTGTTACGTGACGTTAGGCAGCAGAGCGGGGTAGTGCCACAGAAAGTAGCTCTACACTGGAACTTTACAAATAAATATAAATTACGACAATGCTTTGCGGTGCATTTCTGTGTAGTTGTCATGGATTCAGGCAAACATGACCCACCTGTCCCCAAAGCCGACCGCAAAAGTACTGAGCTCCTCAAGAACAGCAGTAAACTAGAAATAAAACCATTTGGTAAAGTTGCAGGTACGAAACCTGAAACCGGGTTGCCAGATGGTTCTGTAGCTACCTTTATATATTTCCCTACCGAACACGATGCCGTTTAATCCGAGCATCCAATGTGCTTCAGCTTAAACAGCATTGCACCAGTGGGTTAAAATTGGGGGGGGGGGAGAGCATGTGGCCCTCCAAATGTCGCTGGACTCCAACTCCCACCATCCCCACCCCAGCCATGGGCTGATGGGAGCTGGAGTCCTGCAACAAGCCTTTCAAGTTCAGAACTTTCCCCATCTGCTTGTGTATTGGAATCAACCTTTCCATATGTTTTCAATCGTTTGCCGTTTGCTGCCCTGGGCTCCTTCTGGGATGTAAATTGAATAAATGAAAAGCAAATAAACACCTAGAGGGCCACAGGCTCCCCACCACCACCTCTGCTGTGGCTTTTCTGAAGCTTTTGTGGCAACCAACTGGACACAGAGCATCCAAACCGCCACCACCTCCATCCTCCAGGTGGGAAGAAGAGCCCAAGCTCAGTATCTGATAGGGAACAAGCCGGAGTTCCAAAGCTCTTCGAAGCTAAGAAATTGAAGGGTTGCACTGGCTTTGCCTTAATGCTTGGTTAGGAAAAGACGCTGAAGCCAAGGAGATGTGTAACCGTCTCGGAAGTTTCTCGGTCATGGCATTGGGACCTCCCTTTCTCTGTGTGTGTGCTGTAAGCGACTTCTTCCCACCAAATATATCCGAAACCAGTGGGTGGGTTGAAAACATTGTTTACTCAGCCCAGTACGCAAGTTGGACAACTCTGAAACAGAAGGGGGGGAGGGAGAAAGTTCCATTTATTATTTTGAAAAGGAGGCGCAGATGTGAAGGAAATTCTAGACACGTCAGGTCTTTAAACCCTTTTTAAATGGATCACAGCAGCAGCACAGTAATTGTAGGGTTGGGAGGAGGGGTGTGGGTGTGAAAAAAGAGCTACAGTACAGGGATTTAACCCAGCAGCCAAAAGCCAGTAAGTGAGTGAGTGAGTGAGTGTGTGATCAGGAGCTGTGGCCGGTAGGATTGTATTCAAATCTGCAAAGGTCATTGGCCGCAGCCAGTCAGGATTTTTCCTGCAGTGAAATGAATGCAGCGCCTACTGAGAAAAGGCTCTCATCTGCATCTGTTAATCAAATTATATGCCCAGCAGATATGCACAAAAACACATGCCCTCACACACGTTTTCAGGAGCCAGTGTGGTGTAGTGGATCACATTAAGACCTGAGAGGGCAGGGTTCAAATCCACGCTTGGTCATGAAGCTCACTCGGTGAGTGATTTGGCCTGAGCCTATCTCCACCTCGCAGGGTTGTTGTGAGAATAAAATGGGGCTAGGGAAGAAGCACATAAATCACCTCAAGCTCCTTGGAGGAAAATGTGTCGTTCTGGTGGTGCTTAATGGAGTAACAATAAGCAACAGGCCCCTGGCCCAAAGAGATTACTGTCTATGATTTATGAGAGCCTAGGGAGAGAGGCAGAGCAAATTGTACTATCTGGTCCTGGGTTTTCTTTCAGTCCAGGGCAATGAATGCAAGAGTATTATTCAAAAACAGTGACTTGGACCTCCGGGTATACCATACTAAAACCTGGAACTATTGGGGAAGGAAGATATTAAGGTGATATATGAATGTTCACCATGAACGGAAAGAGGAAGAGTAGGTTTCAGCCCTTAACATCTCCTGAAACAGCTCTATGAGAAAGTAACAATCCTCTTCCCGTTCACCCAGAGGGAAGGTCCACTGTGGGACTTATCCCTGAATAAGTGTGTGTAGGATTGCAGCCTTAAAACTATTATAAAGCCAACAAGATTTGCTTGAACTGAACATCAGAAATCTCATCACTTTCTTTTGCTGGTACTGTTGGCAACTATATATAGCAAGTATTTTTTTTAAACACACACACTTTTTAAAATCCCAAAATGAAAGCATATCTCCATAAAGCAGGTCTGCTTGTAAGCGACCTTGGTTTGGAGTGGAAAGCTCCCTTCTGGAGCTGATCCAGAGTTTCTGCTGCAGTGTGATCTTTTACAACTGAGTCAAGCTCATCGAAGTTCTGGGTTTGTTCTGAATCGCCTTGCATCTTGCCTTGGTATTGGCTGAGCGTGGGAGAAACGGACGGCTTCTTTTTTTTTAAAGGCTGCGAGAACCTTTTATCATTACAGGAAATGACAACTCATTTTTTTAAAAAAATCTAACCGTTAAAAGCCGTTTATATCACCGTCTGGAGGTGGGGGAGTGTCTGTGTGTGGAATTAAATGAGCCATTTCAAGGTTCAGATAAACCAGGTGGAAGGAGTCTGGGTGTGGCTGGGAGGGGGGAATGAGATGCAGGTCTTGGAGAATATATTAGCAACCCCTGAAACAGAGAATGCTTTACCAGGTTCTCCTATTCCCCCCCCCCCTTCCAAAAAAAACCCCCCACCTCTTTTGCTTCTCTGCATTTACATAAGCGTCTTCTCCCGAGACTTGTCCCAGATTAGTTTTCTTCTTTAAAATGGGAACGTAAGAAGGTTCCTTAAAGATCCTTGCCCCCCCCCCAGTTCAGTACTGTCTGCACTGACAGGCAGCAGCTCTTCAAGATTGCAGGAGGGGGAGGTTCTTCTCATAGCCCTGCCTGAAGATGCCGAAGGAGGGGTTGAACTAGAACCCTTCTGCATGAAAAGTTGGTGCTCTAAAACTGGAACTACAGCCTCCCGCTTCATATTAAGAGTTGGGAACATACCGGTAGGAAGCTGCCTTAGGCGGCATCAAACAGCTCAATATTGCTTGCACCGACTAGACGCTTCAGTTGAGCATTGCATTGCAGCATCCTGCATTGCAGGGGGTTGGACTAGATGACCCTGGGATCCCTTCCGACTGTGAGTCTATGACTAGCAGCAGCTCTCTAGGGATTCAGGCTGGGGTCTCTCCTAAAAGATGATCTTCTACTGAGCAACGGCCCCTCTCTGAAAAATGAATGCCAAAGGTTCTTGGAGGGAATTACCCGTGGTAAAGAGAAGCAGTGTGGTATAACAGTGCTTAGAGTGTTGGGCTCGGACATGAGAGACCAGGGTTCGAATCCCGACTCAGGACTCAGCCATGAAGCCCACTGGGTGACCTTGGGCCAGTTGCTACCTCTCAGCCTGGCCTACCTCACAGGGGTTGTCATGAGGAGAAGATGTGGAGGGGCAGGAAACCCTGTACACTACTTTGAGCTTCTGGGTGGAAAGTTGAGCTATATAACTGCAACACATAATAAGCAAAACAGCTCCTCTTTTTCAAAAATAAAAACTCCAGCCACCACTCCCCCCAAGAAAGTACAAAGCCACAAAGAGATGTTGTTCAGTGGTTCGGCCTTGAACAGCTGTTTTTATTCCGGATACTCCTCTTTTTTCTCTTTTTTTAATAGAGTCTGGTGCAGAGTTATTAAAACAGTACCCGTATAGTAAGGTTACCAGATTTTTTTTCAATGAATCCGGCGACACTTTTCAACTTCAGCCGGAATGATAGTGGAAATGATAGGGGACTGATTTGTAAATCCGGGGGCTGTCCCCGGGAAACGGGGACGTCTGGTAACCATACCATATAGTCATTTGGAACAACTTTGGCCCCAAACATAGAGACCCTGGAAACTTTTAAGCAAAACGTTAGGCTCTGTTTCCTATGATGCAAGATGGGCTGGAAGCAGAAGTTATGGCAGGCGCGAGGTTGCTGCCCCAAAATCACCCGTGTGTGTGTCCCTCCCTCTGTCCATCGCCTAGGGACGCTCAGGGTAACTGCATTGAGCATGGGCAGTGGGAGGCAGGGCCATTTGGGCAAATGGGGCACTGCCCCACTAGCCTCAGCCAACCCCTTCTGCATGCTTTCCTACTTGGGTGGGGTATGGATGGTCCCTGCTTCCACTATTGCAGGAGGGGGAGCAGCAGAAAATGTCAGTTTTGGGATCACCACCCTAAGTCATTCTGTAGGATGCTGCTTTCTGTGATCAGTCAGGGAGTCTTTCCTACTCTTACCTGGAGATACTAGATCAGGGGTCAGCAAACTTTTTCAGCAGGGGGCCGGTCCACTGTCCCTCAGACCTTGTGGGGGGGGGCTATTTTTTTGGGGGGGGCGGATGAACGAATTCCTATGCCCCACAAATAACCCATAGGCATTTTAAATAAAAGGACACATTCTACCCATGTAAAAACACACAGATTCCCGGACCATCCACGGGCCGGATTTAGAAGGCGATTGGGCCGGATCCAGCCCCTGGGCCTTAGTTTGCCTACCCATGTACTAGATCTTCTGCTTGCAAAGCAGGCTTGCCATTTTCAGCGAGAATGTCCACTCTGGCATTCCCATCATGGCAAATCTTTAAGTGAAGCCTGTGTACGCACCATATGCTTAATAAAACCCATGGCTTCCCACCACCACCACCAAAAATGAAAATAAAAAACCCTGAGAACTGTAGTGTAAGGGTGCTGGGAATCGTAGCTCTGTAAGCCACAGTTCCCAGGAGGAGAGAGTGCTCTTGCGCTCGAATCCTGCTTGCTGATTTCCCACAGGCATCTGACTGACTAATGTGAGAAGAAGATGCTGGACTAGATGCCTTAAATGTAGATGTAAATGTACACAGCCAAGAGCATCACTAGGGCATTTAGCAAGCCTGCACAGACACCCCTTCTTACTCCTCACTTCTTTGTTTCGCCTTCCAGAGCAGGGTTGTGAGATGAGGTGAGATGTGACTCATTCTTAAGTCACCCATCAATGTGCATCTCGCTGCGTATAGTTTGCATGATGTACATCACCTTACGGCGCCTTCCTTCCTTCGAGGTAACATGTTTCAACGATCTGCTTCTGCGATACAATTTCAAAGGGAGCAGAGTCAGTTGGCCACATCTGACGCCTGCAGTCCTGACTCACTCAGGTTGTCAAAGGGAGAGCCAGGAAGAAGCCTCAGGGTTGCGAAGTCAAATTCCCTGGCATCACCATGGCAAAAACTAATAGGCCCGGGGGGGCGGGGGATATGATACCTGCTTTCTGCTGCCCACTAGCACTCAGGTTTCTAGTCCTCATGGATTTGCAGAATTAAGTGGGGAACAACTGCTGGCTAAAAGAGGCATTGGGAGGAATGGCAGAGCTGGGTGTAGACTACATACTTCGTACGTTCAGGCAATCTCGTTGAATGAGACCAAGGTCTGTGGAGGTCTGAGCCCAGGGTCTTTTGCAGTGTGACCCCCAATCATCTTCCTCTCTTTATTTTAAAAATAGCTTGCAGGCACCTTTTTCCTTTGGTTCCCTAAATTTGCATTGATGCACATGCAAACCATATGCAAATGTGTGTCTTGAAAGACCCTGCCTGGGAATAAAAAACACTGCCAAGCAGAGCCGTCCGTTCAGTGCTCGATGGGCCAGCGGTCTGCTTCAGAGTGAGGTAGTTCCTTTTGTTTCAGAAACAAAGAGGCAAGCAAAGAGCCAAGATGCCAGTCTAGCTCACTTTCACACACACACCTCCCTTCTCTATGGTTGTATGGGAGGAGGGTGACAATCCATTTGTGGCTGATGTGCTACTAGATTTCATGCTTCCGCCCATGAGCCTACCCATCTCCAGCCTCGCCACTGCCCTGACCTGTCCAGGTAAGCTGGTTTCAGGAGTGTGGCTCTGCAGCTCTGCCTTATCACACCAGCCACTACTGGAAAGGAGACCCTTTCATTCATCATCTCCAGCCCCTGCCATTCTGTTCACTTCCAAATCTGTCCTGTGTGAACAGAGGGGAAAGCAGGCACTAATCACCTACTTAACTCCCTTAGCTGAAATCTTCTAGCACCTCTTTCCCAATGGGTATGGAGACACAGGCTCAATATTTGCGTGCTGTAGGTTCGTTACCTTCTTTTAAAATTTTCAGAATTGGTGGATGAGCTGTTGTTTGAACAGAATGCTTTTCAATGCACACGTTTCTCAGTAGTTTTAGGGATTGTGAACCATGGCTGATGGAGAAAGAGAGGAGACTAGAAAGTGTTACCGGTAGGTTGATGGATAGAGGCAGCCAAGGTGAGGGAGAGGGGAGGATGGAACAGAGAGGAGAAAATGAAGGAGAGAAATTGTCAGAAAAGGAAAAGAAACAATAGACAGAAGAAGAGAGAGGGAGAGAGTCAGTCCTATGCTGCTGCGTGGAGTTTTAAAAACTGATCCAGGGTCTGCAAAGGTTGACAACCACTGCTTTAGAGCATGAGAATTTTCTGAAGTAGGAGCACAAGGGCTTGTGGTGGCCGAGACAGAATGCCACAGAAAAATCCCACCCAATTACTGGAATGGCAAACCAACCACTGCTTTTTGCTCTGAGGCTTTCAAAGACACCATCACCATCTCCTTAAGCTTTCCTTCTTCAAGAGGGCTAGTTACTTTCCCTCTTTTTTTTTAAAACAACAGCAACCTGCAGCTCTCAGAAATGCATTTGGCCAGACTGCTTGAAGGATGTTCAGCATCCTTAAATGCAACATGTGCTTCCTTGTCCGTGAAAGCTGGCAAGAAATGTCCAGAAGCGTTAGTCCGGAGTACAATGAATTCTGGACAGGACAGGCCATCTGGCTTGTAAAAGAAAAGACCAAGGAGCTTAACTATATTTAGCACTTAGGACTGCCCTATTAAACAATTTGGAACCGGTTTCTGTCTGTTGCTTATTAAGAAAAGGGACATCGGGCAATGTAAGATCGTTGACCCATTTGGCTGTTAGAATAAAGAACAGGGTCCAGTTTCTAGCCAAACAGTGACCAGTTCCAAATTCTTAATAGAGAAGTGTTCGTTGTTCCCAAAGAATAGCAGAGATTTGTAATACACATAATTGGCTGTTTAAAAGTTACCTTGTGCACTTTTGCAGTTGAAATTTTGATGATATATATATATTTCCCTGCAATACCAAGTACTATGCAAACTTCGGAACTTGGGGTACAGGGTTCTCCGATGCAGATGGGATTTTGATTTTATAAGTGCAAGGGGAGAAATGGTCAGAGGAAATGGTC
Source organism: Zootoca vivipara (assembly GCF_963506605.1). Classification (NCBI taxonomy): domain Eukaryota; kingdom Metazoa; phylum Chordata; class Lepidosauria; order Squamata; family Lacertidae; genus Zootoca; species Zootoca vivipara. The sequence goes on from NC_083290.1 coordinate 4,590,893, forward strand.
AGGACTTTGTCAAAATGTAGAATATCGAGCCAGCAAGCAAAGGGGTGGTGATCCTACTAGGGTGGGGTGTCAGTTGTAATAGTGCTTCATTTGTTCAGAGGAGGGTTTAATGCAGGCATCCCCAAACTGCAGCCCTCAAGATGTTTTGGCCTACAACTCCCATGATCCCTAGCTAACAGGACCAGTGGTTGGGGAAGATGGGAATTGTAGTCCAAAACATCTGGAGGGCCGAAGTTTGGGGATGCCTGGTTTAATGGAAGGGCACATTTCACTGTGCAATGTGGGGCTAGAAACTTGGGCTGTGGGATATCTAGATTTGGACCTCTGCTCAGCCATGAAGTTTCTGTGCCACTGCCAGACTGACTCTATCAGCCTAACCTACCTTGCAGGGTTATTGTGAGATTAATGAAGAGATGGTTTCAGCTTTCTTGAGCTCCTTGGGATAAGAGTGGGTATAAATGTAATAAAGACAATAATGATTATGGCATGATTCTGCAGAGTTTAAATCCTACTGATTTTAATGGAATAAAGCATGTTTTTTAACCATAACACTGAAATCCACACATCATGCAAAATCTTTAACTTTCAGCATAGTGGCTTTTTAGTTTTGACAGCTGTGAAGGTGATATTAACAAATCGTCTTCAAAGACTGGAGACTGTAAATAATATTTTTCCATTTCTGATCTGCCCAGCTATTTATGAAACTGTTTTAATTGCATGCAAAATTGGATACTTAGTGTCAAAAGGCAGTACTGTACAGTATAAGCAATTCCAAATAAAATTTGTTGCGATGATGGACAAAACAGTTTATAGATACTAAATACACTACCAACGTTTTCAGCCTTTTTGATAGAAGTGTGTCCTTTTGTTCAGATGACAGTAATCAGAACAGATTTCCCCCCCTCAAAGGGCACATTTTGGGTGATGATAGCTAGCCTGAATACAGATTATAATTTAAAATCATAACCACCATCACTGACACATTGTTACGTTTCACAATATGAAATGCTCTGTAAGCCAAAATGTACATTTCCCATTTTTTAATTTGGTCATTTAACTGGATTTAGTACTTGTAGTAGCCTTGAAACACAAACACAAAAAGTACAAGAAATTAAACTGCAAAATGTATTTTATTTATATTCCCATCTGTCTTCATAAAATCAGGGTTACTAAAGGTATTTTTAAAATCTAGGTTTTATTAAGCTTTTAGCAAACAGTGGCCACGATCCAATACATTCAGACATGCCAGTTGATTTCAGAGGTTTCGGCACTGAGTGTAACAGAAATAAATTAAGCTGAGGCACAATCCAGTTTAGTTCCATCAAATTGAAAGGCAAAATTAAACAATGGTTAAAGGGTTGCCCACTCTGTTCCATGGGATCAGAAGTGCTTATATTTAGCTGAATCACACACTCTTGGCTTTCTTAGAAAAAGGAAACTGAGGCTGTAATCCTTGATTTCCTTTTTCTAAGAAAGTGCTGCATGTAGAGTTAGTCCCATTGGCCTCAATTTACGTACAGGATTGCATTGTAAAACAGTAACAGTCTTCGTAGTACTTCATTTAATTGCATAAATTTTATTCCAATTCATCATTCAAAATAAAAAAAATGTCCTGTGAGGATCATACTTTACAAACACCTATTGTAGTAAAGAAGAATACTTAATTAAAAATCTACAATAGGAATACCTTACACATCTATAGCCAGTTGTCACTCAATTTCTTTTAAAGTGAAATTTAAGGTGAGTTTAGAACACCCTTCTCAAGGAGCACCGTAATTTTTTCTTACTTTTTTTTTAAGATATAAATTTGCCTTTGTTGTTAGTGGCTGACCTGGGTCATTCTTTATATATAAATCCAGTAACTGACTCCTATCTCATTTATTAATAATTATAGGAATGTTAAAAAATTTGATCATAATAATTTCTCAGGGCTTGTGGCTTTTCATATCCACCATCAGGGCTGCTCTGACAGTCTGATTCTACTACTCAGAAATAAGCCCCATTAAATTAAATGAGGCTCACTCCCATGGAAGTAGGTATAGAATTGGCACCTATATAGACAACACCCCCCTATTTTTATTTTGCTTTTAAGATAAGCTACTATTTAAAAAGTAAAATCCGTAGATGTTGAGATGTTTTTTTTTTAACACTCCATGGATAGTAGCCCCGGGTAGTAAGCCTGGCTGTATAATTTTTTTGCATCTAGAAAGCCAGAACTATGTTACTACTCTGCAGTTTTGCCTAACGAAAGGCGCAGGCTGGTGATGTAACATATTGACGCCGCTGCGGTCATTGTCTGCGCTGGGCAAAGGCAGTTTTCTTGAAATAATACCTGAAATATCTGTCACTGGCTGAAGCAGTAGCTGGAGCAAGGAGCTCTGTTCTTCTGCTCTATAAAGCGTAATTCACATGGATGGTGGAATAATGGCAATAATAGTAAGAGCATCCCTTTGGTATATATATATATATATATATATATATTGGTCAAATGCACATTTTGGACGACTCATCTTTCAGATCCCCTGTTGACTGACTTTAATAAAACCCATGCATGGTAATCTAGAACGTTTTTATTCAGATTCCATAATGTGTCCCCCCCCCCTTTTAATTGGATAATGGGAAAATCATTTCAGCTGTTCTCAGTTTCGGTTTCTAACCCTTTTGGCATTCTGAAAGAGTCTTACATAAATGAAGAATAAGTATGCAAAATGATAATTAATAAACCAAACTTAATTACAGAGGTTTTTTTTTAAAAAAATCAAACTGAGTGAGCAGAAGCTACAGCCTTTTAACATTTAAAATAAATAAAAATTCTCCTCTGTATTAACAACGCATGGTGTACATTTCCTGAACAAGCTGTAAATTTTCAGTAGATAACACTCAGTTGTGTAATTTCATAAACAGCTCCCGAAAGACCACAGAATAACTTAATAAAATTTATACTGTGCAATGGATTTACAAGGTTGTCATTCTGCACCGTTTTCTGTTACGGGAAAGGGGATATAAAAAAGAGAGAGAATAAAACTGAGCATCAGGAAGAAAATGTACCCACCCAATCCTGAACAATGTGAACTTTGTTCAGCAATTAACTTTTGATGGCAAATGGATTTCGGCTCTTGCAATTAAAAAGATCTGAATAATTTCTTTTGCCAGTCATTCAACTCTCACCATCTAAGTATTTCCTACCTAATACAGGTTTGTTCAAGCAAAAGCGTTACCTTTTCAAAAGCTCTTTTCTCTGTTGGACTTCTGTGTCATCTGAAATCTTAACCCGAGTGTGATTTTTGAGAATACGGTGACTCGTTTTTGCTGGACGAGTCATTCTGCACAATCATAGCGGGGCGATGAGTCTTCACTTTGGTTTTGCAAACTTTCCTAAGCTGACATAATTTTTACCTTAATCACATTACCTTGGGGGGGGGGGAAATATTTTTTAATTATAAATGAAAATATACCACTTCCAAACCTGGTTCCCAATTTGAACTGTGTTTACTGTCCAATCCTTGAAAGTATACAGTATATATATATATATATATTTAAACCAAGTATTTTACTGTATGCTAAAATTTAAAAATCATTGGTTGCTTCCAGTTTACTTTGAATGTGATTAACATGGACGTAGCTAGATTTTCAAGGGCCAGTGAAGAATGCAGTATAAATTCAGGGGAACAGCAGCTTTGGCAAAGATAATTTTTTATTTAAAACAGATTTAAATCCTAAAGGAAAATACATGTATGTGCATTAAGGTAAGAGTTCGTTGAAACTTTCCAAAAGGATCAGTAGATCCAAACTGGAGAAATGTACATAAATTATATAGGTGATATCAAATTAAGTCAGAATACATCAGATGAAATTAGTGGAACTTAAGATGCTGTTAGATCTACCGAGTATGACTAGCATTGGCTATCGCTTTTCATATTTCCCATGAAAAGAGCAGTGAAAAAATATTAAATTTTAAGTTGACTTTAAAAAAAATCTTTTGTCTCCAAGGAAAACAAAGAAGGGCTAGGTCCCACTTTTGGGGCACATTTTATTGACCGCATTATGTGGCACCTCTTAGCTAAAAGTTGTTAAAGGAATGTTTTGGGGGCTTTTTCCTTTGATTTCTTTTTTGTTTCACTTTTCAAGGGAGGGGGGAGATCGCTTTAGCATGGCCTGTGAGACACAGTGAGGGGACTTCCCCCAAAATGTGGGAGGGGGCAGCTGTGCCCGGTTTCTGTGCCCCTACAACTAGACTTCTGCCCTCAGCTGTGATGGAGCATGCTATCCTGTGGCCAGTGTTGAAGAAAGTTTTAACTACTAGCCCAGCTGGCTTTTGTATGTGGAGTTAGGGTGGTTTTACCTAATGGCAGAGCCGGCCCTCTTAAAGCCCTGTGTTGCCTTTCGTGTCTTAATTGCACACAAAAGAGCAAAGCAACAGAGCTTCTCGTTTCATTTCCTGATTACATTTTTACATCCTGCCACTTTTCCAGGAGGCTCGGTTAGTTGCCTGGGTGAAGGGGCTCCTGCCTTCTGCTCCCTCCTTGGTTTCATCCTCCTCCACAGCCCTATGAAGTAGGATAAGCTTGAGAGACGAATGCCTGGCTGAAGGTCACTCATTGAGCATTGCGGCTGTGAGGATTTGAACCTGCCTCCCCCACCCCTGCCCAAACCCACCTGCTTTCAACTGGGAGCTTAACATCCCTAATCCTAAACAACACATGCAAGCCCTTCTGATTCCAGTGGCACATCCTTGCAGGGAGGGGAGAGACTGGAGCATTTATCTAATCATATGGAACTTATCACCCTCTGAGGGCATCTCCTTGTTCTGGCAAAACTGTCCTTGGCTGACTTGCTTTCTCTCTCTCTCTCTCCACCCTTCAAGCTTTCCTTTGTACATCATTCCTAGTGTGGGTGGGTGGGGGCTTTTATTTCTAACAGTATCTTAACCAGCAGAGTTGCAGTCCTCTCTTCATCACTCTACTCAGGTGATGAAAGGATACCTTTCGCCTCCATACCTATAATCCCTGTAAACATATTGCATCAGTTGCCACTTTCAGAAGCAATTAGTCATTTCTGCACTGAGAGCTAACCTTTCCACCACCCCGTACCTTGTTGGGAAACCAGAGATATCTGGGAAAGCAATTTTTAAATCAGTTTTCCTTATTCCTCCCAAGGTAAGGTGTGTTCCGTAACTATCATTTGCCTGCAGAGTCATTGGCCATAAAGTATGAAATGATTCAGAAGGAGGAAAAGTTCACAGCTTTTCCTTTGTTCCTTGTTAATCAGCCACTCCCCCCCCCCTTTTATGGCCTGGCTTCTCTCCCCCCCCCCTTTTGGTAGGAGGTGCCTTTTGGAATTGGCAAATGCAGTTTTATTTTTTTGGACCAGGGAGTGTGTGAAGGGGGGTGGAGTAAGTGGTGGCAGAGAATGGATGGATAGATGGATGGATGACGCAGGAATTGTCCTAATAAGGACTTGGTTGGAGCAAAGGCCCGCCTCCTTTTGAGCCAATGGGGGCAAGTCACAGAGGTGGGGGCGGGCAGTTTCTTTTTTAAACTGAGGCGAATGACACAAGCCCAAGTCATTTCCTTGCTAATCGGTTCAAACCAGTTCTTACAGGAACCCTTGGTGATAAATGGCTGGGACTTCTCAGAAGTCACTCCATTTGAACTCCTGGCACTGAGCTTGCTCTCAGTCTTGGCTTTCAGGAAGAACAGTTAGCAACATAACCTCAGACCTCCTGCTTCTCTCTCTGCTGCTGCTGCTGCTGCCTCCGATCTAGCTAACCGGCATTTGGCTGCCAAAAAGACATTTGCTATTTGGGCTTTTTTCCCCTTCCCCTTTCCTTTCTTTCTCTGTCTCTTTCTCCCTTCCTCTCTTTCTCTACTATCTTTTCTCTCTCTTTCGAGTGGAGTTTTCTGTACTGTACTTCCAAACCATCAGGAAAGCCGATAACCACGTGTTATTTCTTTTTTTAAAAAAACCCCCAAAGACCCGTGGTTCTTCCACGTGCCTCCGGTTTGATTGCCCCCACTTCCTTAAGCTGTGATTTTGAATTTTGGCGGTAAGTTTTTCCCCACCCCACCTAAATAATATATTTTTCTCCTTCTTGTGCTCTTTGCTTCCATCCTCTCTTTCCCACCCCCAAACCTGGCTTTACCCTTTTCGAATGTTCTGCCTGAATTGCTCTTTTTGGGGGGACCCGACCTAGCGCCGTCCCCAGCGTAGGCCCATCTCTCCAAAAGCCCTTTCAGCAATATTTGGAAACTCAGCGGCTGAAGCTTCACCACAAAGCGGATGGGGGACCCCAGGTAAGAAATCTCCAGCCTTGTTTCCCTTATTTCTGTTTTCCTGACTTCCCCACCACCACCATCTCCTCCCCCCCCCCCGCCTCCTGTTTTCTAGGATAAGCTTCATGGTTTGAATTTACAGATCCTCTTAGGGACAGCAGCCTACTCTGTCACATTGTAGCTTTTAAAAAATATATATATCGCCTGAATGATGGTTCTTAGCCACAGTGGTTAAGTTCTGCCTATGAATACCAGTTGCACACTGGTGAGAAGAGTTGCTGTTCCACTCAGGTCCTGCTTGGGGGGGGGGGGCGGTTTCCCACTGGACGGCCTGGGTGTCCACTGTGATGACCAAATCCAGTTCTTTTGATGTTCTTACAATTGGCTTTTTTTATTTAAAAAAGTGTGGTGTGGAGAGCTGCTCAGCATTCCTTAAAACTGAACCTTTTAAAACGATGGTTAGAATGACTGTCCCAGAGGTCATTTTAGGAAGCAAGCCAACCCCGGGGAGGGAGGGGGCACTATTATATGACCCTAAAGCAGGCATCCCCAAACTTCGGCCCTCCAGTTTCTAGCCACACATTGCACAGTGAAATGTGCCCTTCCATTAAACCAGGCATCCCCAAACTTCGGCCCTCCAGATGTTTTGGACTACAATTCCCATCTTCCCTGACCACTTGCTTCCATCCTCCATCCATTAGCTAGGGATCATGGGAATTGTAAGCCAAAACATCTGGAGGGCCGCAGTTTGGGGATGCCTGCCCTAAAGCCTTAGAGTTGTAGCCAACTCATTTTGACTCCAGGTAGACCCATTAAAGCGAATGGGCCTGTTTGTCATGTGCATGGTTTTCAGTGGGTCTCCTCTTGAGCCAGGACTACCACGGGTTAAATTTAATTGGTGCCCTTCCGTGTTGGGATATTCCCAACAGGAATACCCTGATGATTAGTATTTTCTCTGCTGGAACCTAAAATAAGCATGGGGGCTGCAACTCCCCATCAGCCCCAGGTAGCGCTGCCCAATGGTCGGAGGTGATGGGAGCAGCGGCCCAACAACGCTGGTCTGGCAGGGGGGAGGTTGCCAACAAGCTCTCCATCCCTCCCCTAACCCTAAACCGAGTATGTCACAGAGCATCCAGCACTCACGGGCATCCGGAGTCTTGTCCCACCTGGGAAAATTTAGGCAGCCTTCAGGTACCAGGAAGCCGACATCGGGCCTCCCAGAGCTAGCGGGGAATTATGTGAATGACCCATTCTGAAAATGCTGCTGCTCACTGCTGCCCTCTCTTGACCCCGATGGGGAACGCCCAGGCTTGCCGCCCGTTCTCTTCTCTCCAGCCCTCTTTACGGCAAATGTTTTAATAGCAGTTCTTTTCTGCTGCGTCAGTCGCGGGTTGCACAACCCCGGTGCCAACCGGAACAGGCTGCGAACAAAACAAAAGCGAGTCCTGAAGGAGGGGGGTGGCCTTTCGCGGAACTCCGCTGCCAGCCAATGGCTGCACTGCGCACGGGGCGCGGTGGATTCTTTCTACAGTATTTCTTTATTGTCCCGAGTGTGAACTCTTTGAATCGAGGCAGGGAGAGGGGCGGGGGACGGGCCAGCAGGGCAGATCGCCCTTAGTTAACCCCTTAGTCCCCCCCCAAAAAAAAACAGGGGGAAAGAGCAGCCGGGGAGGTCTGTAGCTCCAAGTACCACTCCCAAAACTCTAGAGAGCTGCTGCCAGTCAGTGTAGCCAATCCTGAGCTTATATGGGCCATTAGTCTGTCTTGATAGAAGGTTGCCCTGGGTGGTTTCGCATTAGTTTCTGTCACAGCAAGTTTCTCATTCATTGTGCCAGTAGCTTTAAAGCAGAGGCTTGGCATTTGCATACAGTAAAGTCCAGGGTCCCCACCCCCTGGGGGGCATCTCCAGTTCAAAGCATGGAGTGATGGGCAATGCCATTGCCTCCCCCCTGCAGACAATGCTCAGATAGATAGATAAAAATAGTCTGAACCAGCATATGACTGCTTTAAGCCAGAGTTTAAACCAGACACCCCCAAACTGCGGCCCTCCAGATGTTTTGGCCTACAACTCCCATGATCCCTAGCTAACAAGACCAGTGGTCAGGGATGATGGGAATTGTAGTACAAAACATCTGGAGGGCCGAAGTTTGGGGATGCCTCGTTTAAACCATGTTGGCTCTTTGTTCCACCTAGCTCAGTAGTATCTCACTGGCCAACAACAGCGACTAGAGGCTTTCAGGTAGGAGTGTTTCCGAGCCTTACCTGGAGGCATCCAGGAATTGAATCTGGGTCCTTCTGTGTGCAGATTCCCTGCCGTCTTACCTGGAGCCCGTCTTCAGAAGCTCTTAGGGCCTTCTTCAGTTAGCTTCCCCTGAAGGACTCACCGACTCACTACTTTTGCTGATCTACCCCTGCAGTGTGGGACTCGAGTCTTGTAGGGAATTTAGGAAGCAGCCTTAGACCAGACTTTTTAACTACCCTGCTTGGCAGTGACCTGCCCTCCTTCCCTGAGCCCTTTTGACTGGAGATGCAGGGGGTTTGAAACTTCCACTTGCAAAACAGGTCATCCGCCCCGGAGCTATATAGGGCCAATTCTGGATTCCCCCCCCCCCCCCGGGGCAACAGAGAAGACCCAGCAAATTTGGCCTGTGTCTGCATGTAGTATCCCCCAGAACTCTTCTCGGGCTCTATGGCAGATAGGTCAGAATCTTGAAAGCCCTTAAGTGAGCTAGGTGGGCATTTTTGGAAGTGGGGGAGAAATTAACCATTCCCTGTCAGTCCAAGGGATTTTTTTTATCTGTGCATTCTAACCTGGATTCTCTCCCACCTCTCTCTCTCTCTCTCTCTGCTTTTTTCTTCATCTGCAGAGTGAAAACTGGCTGTCGTGGATGTTTGAAAAGTTGGTTATCGTCATGGTGTGCTATTTCATCCTGTCCATTATAAACTCCATGGCTCAGAGCTATGCTAAGCGTCTCCAGCAGATGTCCTCTGAGGAGAAAACCAAATGAGCTTCGGGGAAGGGGGAGACGGACCCCAAATTTAATTGGGACGACCAGCCTCATATTAAAAAACGAAAAACAAGATCGGCATTATTTGAAATTGGAGGGTGGGTGAGAGGGTTGTGGGGTGTTTTTTATTATTTTTCAAAGTAACTCTGCCGATTAGTAAACATTTCTCATTGATTGCCATTTGTAAAGGTAATGTACATGCTTCTGTTTATTTCATCCAATATTAGGGGAGAACATTGCCTCCTATTTTAAATTTATATTTCCAGTGGATTATATCCAACGTTCATCCTCAGAGTAGACCCACTGGGTGGTATTCCATGCTAGTCCTACTCGGACTCAGTGAAACTAATGACCAGGACTTTGGACTTGGTTGAATACAGCCCATTAACTTCAATGGACCTAACTCGTAAAACTTACTTGAATACAGCCCAATATCACAGATTATTCTTTTTTTAACAGGCAACACAACTCCGGACTTTTAATTTATAGACCCAGCTTGCCACTAAGTTTTTTCTTAAAAAAATAATAATTAAAAAGTCCAAAGTTGGTTGCTCCATCTTCTCCCCTGAGATGGTCACATGTCCATCCCAGTCTTAACATTGAAGAAATAGTCTTAGATTGGCTAGCAGACTTGCATGACCCTCGTGCTAACATTTTGGTTCTTCAAAGCTTCTCCATTACATGTTGGGTGGGATGGCCGGAATCTCAGATTTTTTTAAACTTCATAATGGTTCTGAGCAGAGACACTGGTGCCATCTGCTGCTGGAGTTCTCTTTTCTTTTTTCCATTAAAAAGAAAAAAAATCTGTATATTTAGAATGACGTTAAGATGATAACAGAAGAAATATATATAAAATCACCTTGGATCATTCCAGACCTCCTTGTCTTGGTCTTTAAAGCTCTTCCTCCTCCTCTTCCTCTTCTTCACCCTTTTGTATTCCTGTTTTTGCCTTCGTTTTATTTTGCAGTTTTATCTCCCTCCGGTGTGTGTCTGATCCTCCGGAGCTCTTTGTTCTTTTATTTCTCCCCTCCCGCAAGAACTACTCACTCAAGGAAATAGAAAAGTGTTGGGACCTTGACACGGTTTGGTTAATTTTATTTATTTAACTGACAAGTAGCCCGTTGTTTTGGGTTTGTTTGTCTTTCTTTATTTTAAAACGGTTAACTTGCGATGTTTTGCATAGCATCGTTAGGAAATGCACAGGAAGGTGTCTTGCAAAGTGCAAGAAGGGTGACTGGAATAAACAACCATTCAAATATCTTTTTAAATGCCTTTTTCTTAAACAGCGGTTACAAGTGTATATATTGTGTTTTTCTTTTGCTTTAATGCCTGCAGAAAATTCAACACTCTTTGCCCCCACCCAGTAAATCGCCTCTGCTCCCTTTCCATAAGTAGGCACTGTAGCTTAGAGGTTGAGCACATCATCTCCAGGTAGCACTTGGGAAAAGCCCTTGCCTGAATATCCTGGGGAGCTTCTGCCCAATCTGCATAGACGAGGGAACTTGTGACTCTCCATAAGTTATGGGACTCCAGCTCCCATTGTCCTCAGCCAACATGGTCCAAGGGTCAGGAATGATGGGAGTTGGAGTTTAGCAGAATCTGGAGGGCCACAGGTCTCCTGTCCCCGTTTTAGACAGTCCTGAGCTAGGTGGGCCGAGGGTCTTGGGCAATATAAGGCAGCTTCCTCAGTTTCCTATAAAGCAGAAGACATTGATAGTTCCCCTAAATATCAGGTGGGGCCCCTTAAAGAGGTATCCCTCTCCTAGATGACTGCCTGCCCTATTTTGGCTTGCATGCAGAGGTAGCACTGCGCCTCCCCTATCCCAACATTGCAAGGCAGAGACAGGCCTCTGCTTGTTCCGTGTGCCTTCAGTTTCATTTCTCAAGCTTCCCCAGGGCCCTTAATTCATACATTTTCCTCTGCTGTCTTCTCTCAGAGGAAGGACCATATAGCTCCATGGTAGAACATGCTTTTGGCATGCAGAATGCCCTGGGTTCAATCCCTGGCATTTCCAGGAGGGAAATAGCCATGTAAAATGCTGGAGAACCAGTGCCAGTTACTGTAGACAATACGTTTTAGGAAATTGACCCAATGGTCTGGCTCGGTAGAAAGCAGCTTCCTGCATTCCTATGATGTAGAATAAGACAGAACAGCCTATCACTGGTTTGCCTTAACAATTAAGAGGGTTTCCTGGGACAAAACATAAGACCTTGCCGCCTCCAAGTACGTTATTTCTCAAACCATGCCAGGAAACTAGGTTTCAGAGTGACTGTCCTATTATGGTTGAATTCAATTGGCTCTCTTTGGGACAAACGCTGTACCTGTGCAATCACCTTTGAATACCAGCTCGTTCTTCTTGCACATCTGCGTTTAACCGTTTTCGTCAAGGTGTGGATTGTGCTTGGTGTATGTGTGTCATGTGTTGTGATCACTCCCGCTCGTCTGCCTACCGTCGTGATACCTCCATGGCCTTGTACCTTTCTGTTGGATAGCTTATCAGACTGATGTTGACTGTTGGATGTCATGGCAACAACAGTCGGTAGGCTGTCTGACATTTTGGTATCTTTCATCTTGACTGTATTCATCCATCTCCAAGCTCTTTGTCAAACAAATACCCACCGGTGTCTTTTTTTTGTCTTTCCTCATTGAAGTGTGTAGGGTTTTCTAAAGGATAGATTTAAACGAAAAGTGTACTTTGAATCTGCTATATGTTTTGGAGAGTTCTTTGTTCACTCTGCATTTGGATCCCTCTTAAGATAACGTGAACAAATTTTACATGATGGTTTCTAAGATCAAGGAGCAGGTTTTTTTGTGCTTTGATACAACTGAACACCAAGCTTCTAGTAACGAATAAAAACCTTCTCCAAGGTACTGGTATCCTGGGACATGTTTAGGACAAGGTGGGTTTTTTGCAGGTATGTTTTCAGAGTAGTCAAAGAGCTGGGATGACTGGTGGATGTGGTTTGATTTCCCAAAAGCTTTTTAGCAAAGTGGGGGGGGGGAGAGAGAAACCCTTTCTCAACTCAAAGGCGTGGAAGGAATTTCATGCTCAATTGAATTCAGCCGGAAGGCTTACCAACCTGACTTCCGCTTCGTGAATGAAATGGAGCTCTGCTAACATAACAAGATTCCCTCCTCAGGAATTGTAAATATTGTTTAAGTAAACATGTGAGGTTGATGCAGTGGAGATCACGCTAGCTCTGCCCTCCACGTCACTGTTCTTTTTGCCTTCCAACTCCTCGGAGGGCTAACATCTGAAGCAAGGAAACTCCCAAACTTGGGGAGCCATTCAGAAATCAAGATGTTAAAAAGCACAGGGAGCCTCTGATCAAAGTGAAGGAAACTCCATTCCCTCCAAAATAAAGAGATTGCATGTTTACTTAATTCATATTTAGAATGCTGGAAGAGGGCTCAGGACCCCCCCCCCCATTGTCTCTTCCCAATTATAGTCCCACCACACTCCCTGAAAAAATGCAGACATGAACTGAGGACCCAGAACAGATCATGACATGGAGAAGTGTGCATTTCTGCATGCCACCACCTTTTGGATCTAAGCCGCTGGTTTTGAGGTTTGTTTGCAAAGAGAGGCAGCTCTCTGTTTGGCTGTTGAGAACTGCAATCAGTGCTGCAGAAATGGCATTAGCTACCAAGGATGGCCTCATCTACCACCAGGCTCATGAGGAAACACTTTGGCTTTCCACCTTGTCTTGGTCGAAATGCCACCCAACCTCCCCACTGTTCTAAGACCACCACCCTAAATCCAGCAGTCATTTTCTTTAAGAAACACCATTCAATCCATTTGGCCCTGTGTTCAACGTTTGCTAGTAGTAGTTAACAGCATGTAGTGATATTATTTTTATACCATGCCTATTTTGAACGAAATCTTAATACGGTGGTTTTGATGTGTTGGTTTTTATCTGTCTTTATTTCATGCCTTGGTTCTTTCCAATAAACCAGACTTTAAAACCAAAACAAAAGGACAATGAATACCTTTTAACGCCTCATTGCTTTAATGCATTTTGTTTTACGCCTTTGGTACTTTTGAGGCCAGAACTAGATGTTATGCCAAAACACACAGAATCTAAGCCTCATATATGCCAAATAACAGCAGGGGGGAAGCGATAGATTTAAAGCTTCCTAGAGCACACACACACATACCCCAGTCCAATTTCTGCCCACCTCCGGGAGGGAAAAGGCCTGGATAGGAGGAATTTGCATGAGGGAAAAACATAATGATTCACATACATGAATCCTGTCCCTTCCTGTTATGCTGCCAATTCAGAGATGGGGGTCCTGTGGCCCTACAGACATTGCTGGACTTCAACTTCCAGTAGACAGCATGATCCTGTGATCAGGAATGATGGGAGATTTAGTCCAACAACATGGAGGGCCACAGGCTCCCCCCCATCTGTGCCATTGTTCAGCAAATGTGCCACTGTGGGGGGAAGATATTGTTTGCTTGGCATAAATTGTCACTGTGGCCTGGGTCAGGAAATCGCAGCTGGTTGAGTAGCTTTTACATGGTCATTTTACACCGTCTTGCATTTCCCACATGTCCCATTCTCAGGTTTGCTTACTCTTGGAGTTTATTATACCTGGATTGCCTTGAGCTGTCAGTTTTGATCATGTAGCAGGATATTTTTCCTTATTTAAAGAGTGAAACCATATGTAGCTCAGGAATCACATAGGGTCAGCTAACTCTAGAGAAAGAGCAGCACCTTGGCACATGGTCCCATGAAGCAGTGGTTGATGGCACAGAACAAAGAGCGGTGAAATCATGGGACTGAGATAATTAATTCAAATAAGCCATTTCAAAGTTAAGGCTTCACTTGTATCGTTAGGAACAATAAACTCCTGCAGGCAACACCTTCCCTTCCCCTTTTACAGCTCGTAATATAGCAAGCTTCCAGAAAGATTCTTGTATTTCATTCTTTATCCAAGCTCTTTAGAGTCCAGCACCACCTAGAATAACTAGTCTTACATTTGTATATTTGTGTGCAGATAAGATAGATAGTTCTGCTAGATTCTGCAAAATGTATAGATCTTATATGATGCTATATTGGGTTATTGTGCCTCTTTCTGATTGAGAGTTGGGTGGGCAAAGGATGCTTCTCCAATGACACAGTAAAAAGATGAAAGATTTTCAAAACTTAAATGCAAACAAATGCTTTGCTGGTTGGTCAAATAAAAAAAAGAGAAAACCTAATTTTTGGTGGTAAGATTGATTCATTTCAAGCACATTTTGATTGTGGCTCTGTAAATTGCGAATCTTTGTGTGTCTGCCTTACCGGTATGCTTGTTTATTCAGGCTGCTACCCAACACTTACTGCATTTATAGTGTATCTGAAGAAGTGTGCATGCACACGAAAGCTCATACCAAAATATAAACTTAGTTGGTCTTTAAGGTGCTACTGAAGGAATTTTTTTATTTTGCATTTATAGTGTATCCCTATCCTAGGAGGTCAAGGGGTAAGAATGTATGAATACCAAATTAATATATGTGTGTGAGTGTGTGAGAAAGAGTGTTCTGCTGTTTGTGCATAAATTGAGAGTTCCTGGTCATTGTGAATCATAAGGGATTTTGTATTTTGGACCAGCTTGACTTTTACTAGATAATTGAAATCCACAAGACTCGATGGCTAGTGTAACATGGATTGGATTGACCTGTGTGACTGGGGTGGTTTTTTTTTTTTAAGCAATTACCATTTTGCTCAAGGCTTAAATGGTATCACAGTGGCAAAGCTTAGTCCTAGAACCATGTGGAATTTTAAAAGATAATGGAAGTGCTCCAGGGCATGTGAAAAATAAATTTCCTTCACTGTGCAAGTGCAGATTGCCACCCTCCATGACTTGGGGTCTAAGCCAGGGCTTCCAAAGGAAATTTAAAGCACCCCATTTTTAACAGCTCACACTGGTACAATACCCTGTGGGATAAGCTGAAGGTGATTCAGACAACTGATGGGGGAAATGGGGGTGATCCCACACCTGAGGTTTCTCCTGCACACACTGTGTCCCCTCCTACAAGAGCCCTGAAGGCAATAGCTGTGTTCAGTCTGTCCTACTTTATTTTCTTGGTTACATTTCCCTCTTTATATGATGGCAGGGGCTTGCTTCCAGATATACGTTTAAGGCTATCTGGGCAGATACTATGAGATTTAAAACCGCAAAATTAAGCAGCAGAGATATGGTCCTCTTCCTAGGTCCACCATACTCTGTGGGAGATGACTCCAGTTGGATATGATCTGCATCCATGTGCGTGTGATTTTTTTTCTTTCAAAAAATATACTTATTTTTGTATGTGGAGCATTGCAGAATTTGTTTTGCCCCATCAAGCAATTAAGAAAAAAATCCATGTGTTGAACAGACAGGTAGGTCTCTGTCTGCAAGCAGCTTACAATCTAAATCAGGGTAGCAGAAGAAAGGGTAAAATAAATAATTGAATTAAATCTTGATTGAGTTTTGTGAGGATTCTAGAAGGGAAGGGCTTTCCTTCAGAGTATGTTTTGAAACTGCTACTGATAAGAAAAACTGGAAGCACAGTTTTACCTCAGAACTTTCCTCTCTTCCTGGAAAAATTTCCCTCCATCTATGAATGTGTTTAGGACTTGGTCACCTGTGGGCTTGAGAAACACATCATTATAGCCTACATTCTTAC
Organism: Zootoca vivipara; assembly: GCF_963506605.1. NCBI lineage: Eukaryota > Metazoa > Chordata > Lepidosauria > Squamata > Lacertidae > Zootoca > Zootoca vivipara. Next base: position 4,606,829 of record NC_083290.1, read on the forward strand.
ACTCATTTGTGGCCAACCATGTATGTGGCTCATGTCTAGAAAAGTTCACATTTAGGTGCTGGTCTTTTGAACTGCTTGAATGTGTGTGACATATCCATATTTTCCCCTCAACAAGGGTCATAAAGAATCCCTTGCGAGCCATGAAGCCAGTGTGGCCTATGCGTTCGTATATAAAATACCTCAGATTTCCTTATAAAAGTTACGTGGTGAAAAGAAGCACCATGGTGTACAAACTGATGTGCTCAGTTCTGGAGTAAAGGCACATATTTCTTTAAACGTGATATCCATTCATAACATTTACACGCACACATAACTTTCCTCTGAGGAGCTTAAAGTGTCATATCTGAAGGGTGTGTTTAAAAGAAAATAAGCAGCTTGTAAATGATTTTAAAAAGATAGACCCTCTCCCACATACTCAGATATATATAAGGTTAAAAAAAAAACCACAAGGTGCCGGTACTTCTATTTTAAAGTGTCATGGGTTCCATAACAAAATGGCTGCCATTGACTATTCCATATTGGTGAGTACAGTCGCGCAAAAAGCACTGTATAAAGTACACACACACACACACACACACACACACACATTTTATCCTCAGAGCAACCTTTTGTGTGTGGGTTTTGCTTTTCCCAAGCCTTTTTTAAAAATGAGAATGGAGTTAAATGTTGATGGAAACAAGGGCCCTGATTCAAGATCTCGTAACCTTACGGTACCCAACTTTACAGATATTTACTGTTATAAGGACTGTCAAGAGAACACTCCTCGATTTGAATAATGTTGCACAACATTCCCCTTCGGTCGTAGCCGACATTGCCTGGTGGTCAGTTTTTGCAGCTCTCTGGGGCACCAAACACATGTATAAACTGGGAATGCTCCCAAACACTTGAACACAAGGGGGTTGGTGAGAGGGTGGGCTAATAGTGTAAGCAAATTTGTAGGGATCGAGATGACAAAACGGTCAGGCAGGCCATGTCTTTCAACGCAAACAGTGACCTTTGCACGAATCGATGGCCTGTTTCTAAATGCCTTGAGTTACGTTCTTTGCTCTGCTCCAAAGGTCACCATCCCTCTCCCGATAACGTCACTTTCCCGCCCTGTTTAGACGTTAAGAGCCGTTCCCTTGCGTAAGAGATCTGGCTTTTCTCGCTCCCCCACCCCATTCTCTTGAGGAATATAACTGTGTGCTTTTTTCCCTCTTTCCCCAACAACCCACTATCTCTAGGGTGATAAACTGAGAGTGTTCCCTTTGGTGCTGAAAGGAGACAGAGAAAGGTGAAACTTGTTCACTCGATGATACTTTCGTAATTGCCCTTAGGAGACACACCTCAGAGTTGGGGAATGGTCAGGTGAGAAGGAATTTTTTTATGCCCCCCAGGGCGTTGCTGAAAGAACAGGCTTTGATCACAAAATATAGGGCCTGGCATCAATTAAAGTGTTGCACGCAGCACTCCCAATTTCTAAGCAACAAAAGCCTGAACTCTGTGACCTGTATAATTCAAGCAAATTTGCATCAGTTTTATTATTTTTCCAAGCGTTTTGCCTGTTTGGTTGTTTTCAAAGCAATTTGATTGTAATTTATTATTATTTTCCCCCGGTTAATTTGGAGCCTGGGAGCAATTCTATCACGGAGAAGAGGCAACTACTTGAACCTCTGTTGCACTTAATCTGTGCGGATCTTGTTTAGCCACCTTTATGGCTTCTGATATATTGAGTGATAACGGGCATGTCGTGTCCCATACATTTCCAAGCATATCTTTGCAGCCAATGAAGACTTAGGAACTTGCCATTGTAAAGCTGGGAAATATTCAGAAAATGGTAAGCAATATTATCACGAGTATGGAGCAACTTCCCAATGAGGAAAGCTTGCAGCATTTGGGACCTTTTTAGTTTAAGAAAAGGCAAGTGAGAGATGATCTGATAGAAGTTTATAAAATTTTGAATGGCGTGCCATGGAGAAAGTAGGTAGGGAAAAGTTATTCTCCCTCTCCAAGGCTCAGTTCCGGCACCTCTCAGCTGGGCACCATTTCCATTGTAGGAGAAGGAGGGAGGTGTTGATGGTGAGTTCTGGTACCTCTTTTTCTACAAAAATAGCACACTCTCTCATAACACTCATAACTCATGAAAATCCAATGAAGCTGAAGATTTAGGGCAGTTAAAAGAAAGTATTCATGCCTGTTGGCATCCATCGTTCTCTGGATACAATGGGTGAGTGTTCCTTTGGAGGTGAAGAAAATCATTGGAGAGTTACAGCGCCTGCTGTGGCTGTAGTGACTGATACAGGAGCGCATGGGCTCCATCGGGAAGTTTTTGGGCATCACATGGCAGGACAGAGTCTCAAACAAAGATGTGCTCTCCCAAGCTCATACCCAGCACGGACTGTGCAGTCCTGTCTCAGCGACATCTGCACTGCCTTGGATATACATGCAGTATTGGCAGGCCAACTCTGCGTTACAAAGAAGTTTGCAAATGTGATTCGAAGGCTGGTGCCATTGACCCTTTCGGGAATCCCTTTCAGATGACCGCAGTGCCTGGAGACCATCAATCAGGTTGCAAATCCACAGCAGTGACCAGAGGAGGAATAACAGAGAGAGGAAATGTGCACAGTTAAACAATGGAACTCGCTTCTGCAGAAGGATTGGACAAATTCGTGGAGGCCTACCAGCCAAGATGGTAATGTTCTGCCTCCATGGTTAGAGGCCGTGTTGCTTCTGAATACCAGTTGCTGGAAACCGTAGGACAGGAGAGATGCTGTTGGATCGTGTTTGAGGACTTCCCATTGAGGTATATGGTTGCTCGCTGTAAGAACAGGATGCTGGACTAGATGGGCCATTGGCCCAATCCAGCATCACTTCTTAGGCATCCTTGGTTGCTTGCATATGAACCAGTTTCTCTGTCTCTTTAGCTTCTTTCATCAGCCTAGGCCAGTGGTTCCCAACAGGTGGTCCGGGGACCCCCAGGGGTCCGCGAGCTATGCCAGATTAAATATATTTCGTATGATAACAGATTTTTTGTTTTGGCCGCTTCCTGCATGAGCAGAGTCTAGCGCAAAACTAGAATTAGATAGAGGCAGTAGTTCTGCTGTATGCCGTTAGGTGGCGCTTTACAAACACTACTGTTTTGCAAAGAGGCAGCGCGCACATTCTACTAACGCTCACCTCCCCAAGATGCTTTGCACGCGTCGGCTTCATTTGTGCGCTACTGCGCAGGTACCCTGTCTTCTCCATTCCCCTCCCTCCTCCCTGGCGCGTGCTGCCTCTTTGCAAAACAGTAGTGTTTGTAAACAAAGCGTTGTTTTTCGTGGAAGCTACAGTTTGCGTAGTTAAAAATGAACCGTTGGTTAAAAAGTGGTTCGTTAAAATGACAAAGGCCTACAGATGAAGAGGAAGAACTGTAAAAAACGTATAAATATAAAATATAAAAAGACTCTTAATTTGGCTCTCACTTTTTAATTTTAGGATTAGGAATTAATGGGGGTCCTTGTCACAATAGCGGCTCGATGAGGGGTCCTCGAGAAAATTTTGTTGGGAACCCCTGGCCTAGGCCTGTGCCCCCCTCATGTAGAAAGAACTGGGGAGAGGCAGCCATGGGCAGGAGAAACTCTAGGTGGGGAATGAGTCACAGGAAGAGATAATTCACAGAGAGAAAAGAGAGGCCGGTTTTTATGCAAATTTCTGAGCAATAAAAAAAGCAACAAAACTCCAGGTCAGTGCTAATCTGAGGCGAGACTGTTTTCCCCCTTTTGAGTAACAGGTGCTGAATTGGAATGGTTCATAGTGACCTTGCAGGTGTTTTTATAGGCCTCTCTAGTGACGAGATAGAAGAGTGTGTTAGGATTTTGTGTACCCGATGCTGGGTAGTGTGATTGGTATGAATCACATTAGTTGTCTGAGAAGAGTGTGGGAACGGAAGACTGTCTTATCTCTTCCGTCTGAGAGTGTTATTGGATTGTACTTTCACTTCTGCAGTGTATGTTTTAGGTCTTGTCCTACCTGAGCTGGAGAACACAGACATGATTATGGATCCTCTGTATAAAGTGTGAATAAAATGTAGTTTAGACCTACAGATGTCTTGTTCTTCTTGCTGCGAAATGCCAGAAGACCTGTGTGCATTTTTCCAAGGAGGAGTGTCACAGAGAGGCACTCTGGGATGAAGGGAATGTCATTCCAGATATGTGCCTTCCTGGGTATGCTCAGAGGTACTGGGGGTCTGCCGTCCCCCCCCAGGAGTGCATTCCGACAGAGTGGCCTACCAGCTTAAATTTTTCGTGTGGGTGGGCATATGGGTTTCCTGCACCTTTTAAACAGCCATGGGGCAGGTGGGTGTTAAACTGGGGTAGCTTTTTATGGCCTTGAGGGGGCATTGCAGTGTGTGTGAGCGTGTCAGCTTTCTAGTGCTTTTTTGTGGCTGTTACGTTTAAAAGCTGTTAATCTGCAGAGTGTTGATTGTTTTTACTGCTATTTTAAATTGTTGGATTTCAACGGGTTTTATTTATTTGACGTCGGGAGGGGTATACCCCCTCAAAAGGTAGGCTAGGAGTCCATTAAATAAATAACATTGTGTGGCTTTATGGCGCTGCAGTATATATAATCAGCTACATCAGGAGGGCCAGGGACGAAGGGCTGTAGCTCAGTGGCAGAGCATCTGCTTTGCATGCAGAAGGTCCCAAGTTCCATCCCATGCATCTCCTGGAGAGCCACTGCCATTGTTGACCAGGTGTGGGGAACCTTTGGCCCTCCCAATATACAGAATCATAGAATTCTAGAGTTGGGGAGGGACCCCAGGGGTCATTTAGTCCAACCACCTGCTTTGCGTGCAGAACATCCCATTTTCAATCCCTAGCATAACCAAGCAGGGCTGGGAGTGTCCCCTGCCTTGAAACCCTGAAAAGCCACATTGCATCTCAGTGTAGATAGTAATGAACTAGATGCCTCAAGGGTTTGACTCAGTAAATGGGTCGCTGCATGGTTCTGTGGACGTCACATTTCTTCCCTGTAGTGATTCCACCATGTTTTATCCCCCAAAGGCTCTGTGTCAAGGTTCCACCAAAGATGTTACTATCTTGCATTCGTCTCTTAAAGAAATTTTTGCTTCTCATCTGTTCCCCATCCCATATTTTTGTTTTAAATTCAGGCACTGCTGCCTATCCAGCTCCCCTCCCTCCCCGCAGGTCATTTTCCTAATGGCATAATAAGTTTGTCATTTGGATCTGTGACTCAGCAGAACGGAGGTACCCTTTCCCCCAGAAGAGTAAACAGCTGCTCCCAGGGCGCGGCTTTCATCAGTCAAAGTGCCAGGCTACTTGGAAAAGAGACGGAAGAGAACACGAAACAGCGGTTCTTAACCACACATGCTTTTTTACCCCTTGGTCACTGTTCTGGATTGGGACGGTCTACCAGTACATCTATCTCTGGGTGCTTTGAGGGCAGAGCCACACCCTACATTTAAAGTGCATTCATGTTTAACCCATAGGGCTTCCCCAAAGACTCTTGGAAACTGTAGCCCCCACTATAGGGCGTCCACTCCAAACTACAGTTCCCAGGGTTGTTTGGGAGAAGCTCTGTGCTTTCAATGTGTGTTGAACAATAGCCACAACAACATTATTTTTCCCACCTAATTTAGGCTACTGAAATGAAGAGAGGGGACTTTTCGTTGCGTGAAAAAATCTGGAGGACTTCCACCATTTAAACAAACAAAAAAGGTCTGTTCTTTCCTGATGTATTCACAACTATAGCACTATAGGAACTTGTGGCCCTCCAGACTACAATTCTTACCACCCCTCAGCATTAGCAATGTTGGCTGAGGCTGCTGGGAGTTGGAGTTCAACAGCACCTGGAGGGCCATAGGACACTCCCCCCCCCCATGCTCTGTAGCCACACTGAAGCCTTTATCTCCTCCTGGTTGAAATGTGTATTGTAAACTCGTCAGGGCAAGGACCTTTTACAAGGCATTGCTCTTCAAAGTGCCAGAAAAATACTGGTGGGTACGTACTGTCTCAGCATTCAGCAACATATGGAGGGCACCAGGTTGGCAAACTACCACTCCCATCAGCGTGGCCAATGATCAGGGATGATTTGGAGTTGCAGCCTAGAACACCTGGAGCACTGCACAATAGAGAAGGCGTTGCTGTGCAAATATTTAGCAGGCGCCAAATGTACCATCAGGGTGGAATCAGTATCACTTCCTGCAGCGGCCAGGAACCTGCAACCCTTCAGATATTGCTGGGCACCACTGCAGAGGCTGATGGGATTTGTAGGCTTGGGAGCACCTGGAGGACAAATTTCCCCACCCAGACTTGAACTAGGGTTGCCATATGTCCTCTTTTTTTCCGGGACACGTCCTATTTTTCATGGATATGTAAAATGAGTGTCGTCATAGCGTTCTACAGTATAGTTAAAAGTAGAAGTCGGCAAATGTGTCCTCTTTCTTTGCTCTTCAAAATATGACAACCCGAACTTGCACCGTGTAATTCAGGGGTGGGCAAGTTCTGACCTTTCAGATGTTGGCCTCCCAAGTCCCATCAGCCTAAGTCAGCAGAGCCAATGGTTATCCAAGATGGGAGTTGGGAATCCAATGTCACCTGGACAGGCACAGCTTGCTTGCTTCCTGTATGAGTTGGGAAATGTTGAGATTCCTTGGTGTCAGGTAGACCAAATCAGTGCCTGGTGGGCTGAACAACAGCACCATCTTGTGGTTTATTTTTAAACGCATAAGTCTACAAACTTTCCTCCGTACAGAGGAGTTATTACACACAACTTCTGATCAGGTAAGGGAAAGGTAATTAATGTACCACTGTGGACATCAGTTGTAGTGCTGTGTGTTCAAATGTTGCAAACTCTTTGAAGAGTGCATGTGTGAAAACATCCACAAGTGTGTATGGAGGTCCTTTTAACCGCAGAAGTCAACAGGAATCTCCTTATCCCCAACCTGTCTCTCTATCACAACTAGTAACTTAAACAAACAAACAAACACACAAACCAAAATATGGCCCTCACACATCTTGAGATCTAATGCGGGTGTAGTGGAGGTGTTAAACTTGCACAGGAGACAAGCATTAAGATTCCAACTTCAGCCACAAAGCGAGGTCAGTCATCATCTCTCAAACTAACCTATTCCATGTGGCTGCTGGAGGGATAAAATGACACAGCCTCTTGTAAGGTGCCAGAGCAAGTTACAGAATGTGAGGTACCAATAATGAGTACACAGCATACAGACAACATCATCAGAAAATAAAATTACTTTATATACAAAACACATGCAATTTAGATTGTACAAAGTCTATATGCTGGTAAAGGGATGAAATGAATGTGCGTATAAATCTACATTCCCCATTGAAAGCTTGAACTCCCTCAGAAGCTTTGTTTGCATGGAAAGCTCCTGTCTTTGAAAGATGGCTGGAGTGGTGCACTTGCCTGGGATGGCATGTAAAGAGTCCTCATTCTACATTCAATTATTCACAAGATTTCCCAGTTTTAAGGCCTCTTGCCAGGATTTTAGATCTGCACAGCTAATGCTGTCCCCTCCTGGCCAAGGATGAATTTGAAAATCAGAGGTTGGTGTAGCTAGCAATGACTTGTTCCAGAGTTGTGAAACAGTCCATAAAGTCTTCCTCTTCAATCCCAAACTTTGTGTACTGGTGCACGTAAGCCCTGTGTGTGGAATGAACAAGAGGTTTTGGTGAGCAAGAGGCATCAATCCAGCTAAAATCAGCTGCGACTAAATTGCATTGAAAGCAGCAGTTCAGTTAGTCAAGTTAGTTCCACAGATTTCAATTATCTATAGCATTTTTACCAAACTCTTCAGCCGAATGTGCAGCTTATGGATCAATTAAAAAGTAACTACAGATCAATAGAAAAGTACTTACTTTAAGCTTACAATCTAAAAAACTTAACCCGAAAGGAAAAAAAGGGAAGGAGAGGGAAGAGGAAAACAAGCCAACTCTCAGAGTTTCCAAGTTCTTATAATGACCAGTTGGGATGGAAACGGTTCAGGGAGAGAAGGAAGCAAAATAAGTTCCTTTCTCAAACAGAAGTGAAGGAGGAAGTACTCCTGCTTCCCATCTCTCCCTCTGGTTTATTTGCTTCCACTTACTCCATGCCCTGTGCACACGGCAAAGTCTGAGATGACAACCTGTCTTCTCCCACTTACTTTGAAGCAAACATTTTCCAGGCCTTCCCCACTACGCTGTCCACAGGCTTCAGCAAAAACTGGCTGTTGCTGACCAAAGAAGCAGACTTCTCGTATTTATTAAAAGCTCTTGGTGTCTTCCAAATGGTCAAGGCATCTTGAGCATTTAGCCAGGAAGTATACAAGGCAGGCTCTTGGAATCCTCCTACAATAATCAACAAAGTGTTAAAAAAAATCAGTCACTATCTTATTCCACGCCTGTCTCATCCCATTCATGAATTTCAGGAGCAGTGATGCACACTGTGGATTCAGGCAAGTGTAAGAGATAGGACATTCTTTGTGGTTATCATAAAACTCCCTCCCGGTGTCACTACCTAAGAGAGGAATCTTCTATTGCAGCCACCCTGCAACTATTTCTCACCTAGATCCGTGTTTTGTACATCTTTTCCTCGCAAGGTAACCAGGTTGGCGATGGAGGTGTTAAAACGAGCTGTCCTGTTTAGAGACTGTTTTTCTGATGCAGGGAGTCCAGGCACCGGGGGCCTCACTTGCCAATCAATCCCTGCAAACAGAAAAGTGAAGAGGAATGTCTCAACACTTGGGAGTCCAGCCAGACGGCACACAGCAGGGCTGATGAGGAGTGTGCCCTGTGCGGAGGAGTATGGTCCCGCAGTCCTGAGATTTCCTACTCCAGTTTATAGCAGGGAGGGCAATTTTAGGCCAGAACCGCCCCCCCCATTTGTACCTATGGGACCGCCTCTCCTGGTATGCCCTGCGGAGGACCTTAAGGTCCACAAAGAACAACATTTTGGAGATCCCGAGCCATAAGGTGGTTACATTGGTCTCAACTAGGGCCAGTGCCTTTTCAGCACTGGCCCCGATTTGGTGGAACACTCTCTCACAGGAGACCAGGGCCCTGGGGGATTTGACATCTTTCTGCAGGGCCTGCAAGACGGAGCTGTTCCACCTGGCCTTTGAGCTGGACTCAGTCTGACCTCTGTGTTTTCCTCCCTTATGGTTTTGATTTGGGCTACTTTAAAATGAGGCTGCATGTTAAAATTTAAACTGTATTTTAACCCGTACTTTAATTTTTTTCTTTCTTTTACGTCTTACTGTAATTTTACTGGTGTCAGCCTCCCTGAGCCCGGTTTTGACTAGGGAGGGTGGGGTATAAATAAAAATTTATTATTTATTTATTTATTTATTTATTATTATTATTATTATTATTATTAATTCCTGGCAGCCCTACTGAATTTTAGTCAAGACCTGGTCTTAAGGACCACCTCCTGCCCATATGCAACTCTGGGTATACATTGTTCAACCTGCTTCAGCTGCAGTTCACCTGCAGTTCTTACCTTCCTCCATTTTGGCATTCGCAATGAGCATCTGCCTCAGGTGCTTCAGAAGCCCGGGCCACGCAAAGGTGCTGTAGGCAAGGGAGTTTTCGGACATCTGAGGAATGTTCCGGAGACCCAGCATCTTGAACTCAGGGTGGGGGACTAGAGCTTCCATTAGATCTCCTGAGGAGGAGACAAGACAGAAATGAAGGTTTAACATGTGTGTCAGAGAGAGAGAGGACTGCATTTGCTCATGTTGAACATCTACTTTTTTTTGTTTTTCTCTGGAAAGATAAGGTCTCTGGTCTGATGAGTTTACAAAATGTCCTTTCCATTTATCTTAGCATGTATACATGGATGGTTACTTGACAGACTAATGAGAATGTTTGTAGGCTAGTAACTTATATGGACTACTTTGCAATCCACTGAAAACATCAAGAGCAGGAGGACAGTGCTAGAACTGCAGTTAACACCAGATACCTAGGGGGCTTCTGCTGTAGCAAGCGGCACTTTCAGAGGAGTAAGCCGGCTGGAAGACGCTCCCCAGCTGATGGGCGATGACTCGATTTACATCCTGAAAAGATATCTGCTTTATGTTCATTAGCTGAGCACAGATCTTGTGGATGGCATCGTTCTCATGAACCAGGAGGGCATCCGAAGACTGATACAAGTGTGAGAGGGTCAGGACAGAGTTGTAGTTTTGAACAATAACCTGGAAATGCAGGGGGGGAAACAGGGAGTGGGTGTTACAGTTTTCCACATGGAGATGATCTCACCGGAGGGGATTTGCTGTCCGTGGGGCAACTGAGGTTGGTCTATTAGGGTAAATGGGGCACTGCCCCACAAACTTGAGTCTGAACTCAGCCAGTTCCCACCTGCTTGCCTCCTTACTTGCCTCCAGCCCAGGGAATGGCACTGGCTGCCATCTTCCTCCTCCCTACGCTCATTATTGCCTTTGTAGAGCTCAGCAGTGAGGTCAAAACCAGAGTGGAAACTTGGTTCTCGAATGCCTTGGCACTCGAACATTTCAGCTCCCAAACGCCGAAAACCCAGAAGTGTTCCAGCTTTCAAATGGTTTTCAGAAGCCGAACATCCGATGTGGCTGTCGGCTATTGTTTCCGGGGCACCTGCACCAATCGGAAGCTGCCCCTTGGTTTTCGAATGTTTCGGAAGTCGAATGGACTTCCAGAACGGATTACGTTCGAGAACCAAGGTACCTCTGTAGTTGGCATTGGCTCTGGCTTCATCTACTGTTGGCTTCTCTGCCTTTTGCCCTACCAGCCCAATGGGCACCAACCACCACTGCTTTGTGGAGGGTAAGCAGAGCACATGACATGCATACAGGAGGTTGCAGAAAACTGCAGTGAATAGTGCTCCTAGGATGGCAACACCCTACATTCCTCTTCACCAACAGTTTCTCCATCTATATAGCTCAACGGTAGAGCAATTACTTTGCACTAAGATGGCCGCATGTTCAATCTCCAGCATCATTCTACAGGTAGGAATGGGAGAGGCCCTTTATTTGAAACCCTAGAGAGCTGCTGCCAGTCAATGCACACAATACTGAGCTAGATAACACAGCATAAGGCAGCTTCTGATGAAAGAGCACATGCTTCAAATCCAGGTTCAAACCCCCCCCCCAATCATAGAGCTACGGCATTCACCTCTCCAGTTCTGTAGGGCCAGATAACGTGGTTTAACAGGAATGAGGTGGGATAGGTGTCTTTCAGGCTTTCTGTCACAAACGTCCCCAGACCCGATCCTGTCCCACCTGCCATGCTCATAACCGTCAGGAATCCACTCAGCCGGTCACATTTCTCAGCCTCCTTCTGTACCAAGTTCATGATTGTTTCTTTGTGCTTGGGCCCATGAACACAGTAGCTGTGGCACAAATTGGGATGGGGAAGAGAACAAAAAGGAGCTTGGAGTGTTTTGTAGCTGGATTATAAATGTTAGAAACCCAGAGATAAATTTCTTTGGCACCTTTGATAAAAACAAACATACCCATTTGCCCAGTTGTTTCCTGACCCTTGCTTTTGACAAAAGTGGGACCGATGGTCATAGTTCCAGGTACCAGACCTTGAAGCCGTTGATAAAGTCTGACCAATCACTTTAGGTTCCATGTCAACCAGGACAGCCCGGGCAGCCAGCACTAATGAGGAAGAAAATAAAAGTAAAATGATGTAGACTTGGGATCCCTCAATGTGGCACCCAAATAATGTACCCATTGTTATTGCAGACACTGGATGGAAGGCGGCTGTGTGAATGCCACTGACACCTACTGGACAACTTCTGCGATGCCAAACACAATTTCCCATGTACTACCCTGTTTCTCCGAAAATAAGACATAGCCATAAAATAAGCCATAGCGGGATTTTTAAGCATTCAAGGAATATAAGCCATACCCCGAAAATAAGACATAGTAATAGGCGCAGCAGCAATGCCGGCCGCGACAGGAGGAGGGAAAAAATAAGACATCCCCTGAAAATAAGCCATAGTGGGGTTTTTTGAGGAAAAAATAAATATAAGACGGTGTCTTATTTTCGGAGAAACACGGTAATTGGTGACTTAAAAGAACAGACCAAATCAGACTGCTGGTCTATCTTGCTCAGTATTGCCTCCACTTACTGGCAGCAGCTCTCTAGGCTTTCAGGCTAGGGCCTCTCCCTGCCAGGAGATGCCAGGGATTCAACCTGACTCCACAATCAAAGCAGTTGCTCTGCTATTAAGCTATGGCCCTTCCCAATGTTATTCATTTTTGCAATAGTGCAGAGGCCAGCTTTAGGCCCCTGCTAGTCCACCCTAGTCCAAAAAACAGCAAGGAGAGACAAGAGGGTCTTCTTAAATGAGCAATGCAAAGAAATAGAGGAAAACAATAGAATGGGGAAAACCAGAGATCTGTTCAAGAAAATTGGAGATATGAAAGGAACATTTCGTACAAAGATTACCATAATCAAGGACAAAAGTGGTAAGGGCCTAACAGAAGCAGAAGACATCAAGAAGAGGTGGCAAGAATACACAGAGGAATTATACCAGAAAGATATGGAGGTCTCGTACACCCCAGGTAGTGTGGTTGCTGACCTTGAGCCAGACATCTTGGAGAGTGAAGTCAAATGGGCCTTAGAAAGCACTGCTAATAACAAGGCCAGTGGAAGTGATGATATTCCAGCTGAACTGTTTAAAATTTTAAAAGATGATGCTGTTAAGGTGCTACACCCAATATGCCAGCAAGTTTGGAAAACTCAGCAATGGCCAGAGGATTGGAGAAGATCAGTCTACATCCCAATTCCAAAGAAGGGCAGTGCCAAAGAATGCTCCAACTACCGCACAATTGCACTCATTTCACACGCTAGCAAGGTTATGCTTAAAATTCTACAAGGCAGGCTTAGGCAGTATGTGGACCGAGAACTCCCAGAAGTGCAAGCTGGATTTCGAAAGGGCAGAGGAACCAGAGACCAAATAGCAAACATGCGCTGGATTATGGAGAAAGCTAGAGAGTTCCAGAAAAAGTCTACTTCTGCTTCATTGACTATGCAAAAGCCTTTGACTGTGTTGACCACAGCAAACTATGGCAAGTTCTTAAAGAAATGGGAGTGCCTGATCACCTCATCTGTCTCCTGAGAAAGCTACAAGAAGCTACAGTTAGAACTGGATATGGAACAACTGATTGGTTCAAAATTGGGAAAGGAGTACGACAAGGTTGTATATTGTCTCCCTGCTTATTTAACTTATATGCAGAATTCATCATGCGAAAGGCTGGACTAGATGAATCCCAAGCCGGAATTAAGATTGCCGGAAGAAATATCAACAACCTCAGATATGCAGATGACACAACCTTGATGGCAGAAAGCGAGGAGGAATTAAAGAACCTTTTAATGAGGGTGAAAGAGGAGAGCGCAAAATATGGTCTGAAGCTCAACATCAAAAAAACCAAGATCATGGCCACTGGTCCCATCACCTCCTGGCAAATAGAAGGGGAAGAAATGGAGGCAGTGAGAGATTTTACTTTCTTGGGCTCCTTGATCACTGCAGATGGTGACAGCAGTCACGAAATTAAAAGACGCCTGCTTCTTGGGAGAAAAGCAATGACAAACCTAGACAGCATCTTAAAAAGCAGAGACATCACCTTGCCGACAAAGGTCCGTATAGTTAAAGCTATGGTTTTCCCAGTAGTGATGTATGGAAGTGAGAGCTGGACCATCAAGAAGGCTGATCGCCGAATAATTGATGCTTTTGAATTTTGGTGCTGGAGGAGACTCTTGAGAGTCCCATGGACTGCAAGAAGATCAAACCTATCCATTCTTAAGGAAATCAGCCCTGAGTGCTCCCTGGAAGGACAGATCGTGAAGCTGAGGCTCCAATACTTTGGCCACCTCATGAGAAGAGAAGAATCCTTGGAAAAGACCCTGATGTTGGGAAAGTGTGAGGGCACTAGGAGAAGGGGACGACAGAGGACGAGATGGTTGGACAGGGTTCTCGAAGCTACGAACATGAGTTTGACCAAACTGCGGGAGGCAGTGGAAGACAGGAGTGCCTGGCGTGCTATGGTCCATGGGGTCACGAAGAGTCGGACCCAACTAAACAACTAAACAACAACAACAAGTCCACCCTATACCAAAATTGCTCCTCCAGGCTTCTTTGTTTTTTGTTTTAAGTGTGGTTGCACAAGGGCGCAACCTTTCACCTGGAACAACCCCCTGAGATATTACAATATCTAATCACATGCAGAATTCCACACACCCAAAGTGGATGCGTTTCTGGTTGTTGATTTGCCCTCTTGATTGGTGTGGGGCGAGAAGGATTTACATATTCTCAGTGTCAGACAGTCTTGGCTGAGAGTCCTGGAAGACCTGCTCCCTGCCTTGCAGGCCTTTTCCATCTGGCCTGGACTGTAGCTGGACTGACTCCAGCTACAAAAAAAGCTGAGGTTGCTGAACAGTCTCTTGGGCTAGGGCTTTTTGTTGGTGTGGAAAGTTGTTGCTGTAGATTTTTGCATCTTTATTTTAGATACTTAGACATTTATGTGGAAACTTTTCAGTATGGTTGTGTGTTTTTTAATGTTTTGTTTCTTGTTTATGACTATTTTTTGCTATGTTGTAGTTTCTTTTCATGTTGTAAGCTGCCTTGAACATTGTTTGAACATACAAAGAAAGTTACGTATGTATACCTCTGGGTTTCTCCTCGCTGAAGAACCGCTCTTTGCAGGCTGCCTGGAAGGACTCGTTTTCCTTTTTGGAGCACAAGCCATGAGTACTGCGGAAGTCTGTGCAGATGGTGTCAAAAACCTCACGACCGATCTGGTTGCCGCACTGACCAAGTTGTATTGTGATGATAGACATTCTCCTTTAGTTTAGCCTCAACCCTACAAACAAATCATGTCCAGCTGTTAAGATTGTAATTCTATGTACACATCCCTGGGAAGAACTCAGTAGGACTGACATTTGAGTAACCACGTTTGGAAGTGCACTGTTAGGCTGCAATTCAATGTACACTCGCTCATGCATTAACTCCCACTGAAATCAAGGATGCGCAGCATGAGTAGCCTTGCCATAAGTCTACCAAAGTTTAGAAGTATTCAAATATTGTAGCCTATTAGTGATGGCTGCATACACAACCATACATGTAAAGCACACAACTTCTCCAAAAGAATACTAGGGACTAATAGTGTGTTAATAATGCTGGAAATTATAGCTCTGTGGGGGTCCAGAACTACAGTTCCCATGATTCGTTGGGGAAAGCCATATGCTTGAAAGGCATAGTGTGTACCATGCAAATATTAAGGCTGCAATCCTAAAGACACCTACTATGGAGAATACCCTACTGCAGGCATAGGCAAACTCGGCCCTCGAGATGTTTTGGGACTACAACTCCCACCATCCCTAGCTAACAGGACCAGTGGTCAGGGATGATGGGAGTTGTAGTCCCAAAACATCTGGAGGGCCAAGTTTGCCTATGCCTGCCCTACTGAGTTCAGCGGCACCTACTTCCGAGTAAAGATGCATCAGACTGTGTTGTGTGACATAGAGGCTAAATATTGAAACTAGTAATATTAACAGATCAAGGTACTGATATATTAAAAACACCTTCAGGATGTTTCATAGGAACAGCTTAATAATAAATAAAACGAATAAAACTAAAACTATATAATACCGTATTTTTAAAACAGCGAATTAATGAACATGGTTTTACATATGTATACAGTAGTTACAAACAAATACAGACACAGGCATGTTTTTTTTTTAAAAAAACCCTATAAATTCAATCTGTGTGTGCGTTTCATCTCATAATTTCCCTCCATTTCCCATTTATCCCCCTCGCCCATTTAACACCCTTCTCTCCCTCAAGGCGCATGCGCGTAGCCTCACCCTTCCACAGTTGCTCCTCATCCACTGACCACCTACCAACTGTCGCAGCACCTTCGACCCCGTCCTGCCAGCATTTCTGCGCATGCTCCCCTTTCGTCGCTGGCTCAGGCGGGAAAATTGGTGCTGAAAGGGAGACAAACGGCAAAGGAGGGCACGTCAGCTGTCAGCTGCGCGCGTCGGCTGCCGGACAGTACGCATGCGCGGCGTCCGCGGCGTACGACGTGCTCTGCGCCTGCTCGCTACAAAGAAAAAAGAAAAAAAAGTACCGCCGCGTGCCCTTGGCGCTTGCGCACTGGCTCCGAGGGACCAGGCGCCCCTCGCCGCCAACCTCCCCGGCGCCGCCCCACGCTTGCGCAGTCCCTCTGGAGGGGAAGAGCCGCACAGGCGCGTTGAGCGAGTGGGGGAAGGTCTCCGGCTAGCCTGGGCGATGGCGGCCGTCATGGCGGCGCTCGGGGTTGCCGCTGCGGGCCCATGAGGCAGCCCTCCGGCCCTCACCCGCGCGCTCTCGCCACTAGGCAGCGAAGGGCGGCTCCGGCTGTGCCGCCGCCGCCCGCGTCTCCCAGGCCATGGCGGGCGTCTTCGACATCGACCTGGACCAGCCCGAAGAGGCGGCCTCGGACGAGGAGCTGGAGGAGGGGGTGAGGCAGGCCCGGCCCATGTGCGGCACGGCCGAGAGGAGGCGCCTCGGGGGAGCCCGGCTCAGGCCTTGCGGGGCGGAGGGCGGGGAGGGCGAGGCGGCGGAGGCCCCATTCGGAGGGAGGGAGGGAGGGAGGCGGGTGGGCCAGGCGAGGCCGCCTTCGGGGAAGGACTTGGCCGAGGGTGGGAGGCGGGCGGCTCTTGGGGACTGCGAGGATGGTTCCGTTATAACGGACTTGCTATTCCTGCATTGTACTAACGGCGTTTGCTGTTATCATTACGGCCTTCCTGCATTGTGCCTTTGGCATGAGCAGTAGGAAGAATAGCGAGAGTAGTAATAAATGCATACAAATCCGAGGTCGTGTTTTTGCATTGGGTTTGACACGTGTTGGTCTTACTATTTTTTAGGTTCTTGCATTGTGCATTTTATTATGATTATTATTACTACACTTAAGATGATCTAATAAGAATACAATAATAAATTATTGTTTCTGCATTGTGTCTGACACAGATCATTGTTATTGTTTATTGTTAAACTCAGGATTTTGATGATCCAGCAGTAATAAATTAATAATTATGTCACTGGTTATTATCATGATTATTAGGCAGTTATAGAGCTAGGTTGACTCGGTATAGGACAGCTTCCTATGTTCCTAGTGGCCATTAATACATTTTGTGGTAGCAAAAGGCACTTATTCCCTGTCTTTTTTTTTACAGAAAGCGCAGAAGCAGCTTGCATTAAGAACTCAGTAGTGATAAAGGTCCTGTGGCACCTTTCAAAACTTAACTGGTTTATTGCAGCATCCACTTTAGTGGGGCTGGAACTCACTTTGTCAGGTAATAGTTGCATTTCAATGAATCTGAGTGAGATGTAGTGGGCACAAGTCCATGAAAGCTGATGCTGCAATAAATCTGATGCAGTTCAGTCTTTTCCACATCTCCTCAGACGAAAGTCCTTTTGAGGTCAATGGGGTTTACTCTTAGATAGGCTAAAATCCTATAAGCACTTTATGGCACCATCCTAATCATGTCTATTCAGAAGTAAGTTCTTCTGAATTTAATGGGGCTTATTCCCAGGTTTGCAGCCTTGGTCTTTAAAGTATCACAAGACTTTCTACTGGTCTTGTTGCAACAACACATCATCTCCTGTGGAATTTATTACTAATGATAACAGTGCCTTAATAAGTGAACTAGTGCACTTATTATTAATGACCCAGTTAATCTTAATAGATGCTGCTTAGTCATGGGAGTGAGGAAATATGGGTTGGTATTTAACTAAGTTATTCCGAGTAGACTTATTTGAATTAATGAATGTGACTAAGCTAGGGCCATTAATTTCAGTAAGTCTGGTAGTTGACTACTCATTATTTTGCCTTTTACTTAGTCATTTTTGTGGAGTGAATTTTCAGAAACTGCTTTATTTTGACTTGCTATATTAAGGGAAGGCAAAATATAGTATGTGGTGATAAGAATATGCAGATACTGCTATATGTGGGAGAAGGGTTGTCTAGGAGGAAATGGATGTAGCTCTGCCTGATTAGAGCAGCCTTGTAACTTTTGAGGGGCACTCTTAATATCATGTAATAATTTTACCCATAAGAGGGACTGTTGAAGACAAGCAGAGCAATGCCCACCCTCTTTTATCAGTTAAAAGCAGGTAAGTAAAAACATTTTGCAGGCTAGAAATCAGTGTTCCTTGTGCCTCTTCTGCTTAGCCTGTTTGGTTGTACAGGAAGAAACTTTGTCTCCTGTTCATCCAGTGAGGCAGTGCAACGGATTGGCAATGGAGGGATGAAGTTATTATATATGCTGCCAGCTCACATGGTTTATATGCTGGAGTAATAGAATGGGGCTTCCTGTGTGTCCCTCAGCAGGCTGGTGACAGAGAGCTATGTCCCTTTGCAGTGTTTCTCTGCTAGACACACAGGAGCTAAAGCCTTTCTTGCACATCCAGCAGATGTGGGTGAGTGGCAGAAAGCATGCCTTGATCTGTCCATTGCCCATCAGCATACTGGGTTGGTGTGCTAAATGTGCTGAAGGTTGACCTGATTGTCTACCGTATACACATAGCTGGCTGACAGCAAGAGGGAAGGAGAGCTTTGTCATTCGCCCTCTTGGTCACTATGCTGAATGCATAGGAAGGCACATCACCTCTTGCACGTACAGTATGGAAATGCTTGAGGAGTGACAAAGCACTCTTAAGCTTCCACAGCCTGCTTGGTTTCAACACTGGGCAGGAAGGAAGCAAAAGTGTTCTGGAAAGGAGGCGGAGCCCAGGTTAACATTCCTAGTTGACTGTGGTAAGCCAGGTGAGTGGGTTACAAGCAAGGCTGGGCTTGGGGGTCACCTTGCTCCAACGGGGCTACTGCTTTTGTGTTTGATAAATGGGTGCTGAAGCACAAGTGAACACAAAATAATATCCAGGTGTATTCATTCCCTGCAATATACTCTGGATAAGGGCAAAGGATACTTGCTGTGTCCAGTTTGGGTTTTAAAAAACTTTTTCTTTTAATTTTCAAACCTTAAAGAACAAAAAAGTTGTCCTGCTAAAAGTATACAAGTCATCAAAAGAATAAAAAGGATTACAAAGGCACAAATCACAAAATTGCCAGAAATTTCAATTAATTTCTCCAAAGTCCTCCGTGTGTTTGGGGTTGCATGGGTCCAATTTCTCTTAGCAGCACATAGTTGACACATCAGTTTTTCTGCTAGTGCAACTGTCTTAAACATGAGTGTATCAAGAGACAAGACTCACCCCCCCACCTCCAGAATGCCAGTGCCTAACAATTTCTAAATGCACTGCCCCTATCAGGAATATTAACAGTTCATTGTAACACAAATGTTTATTAGATTGTTCTGTTATTTGCCAAGTCTTGTTTGGAGTGTTTGGGACTGTAATCTAATGCATACATACACTATTTTCAATTGGACTTAGTTCTGTGTAAACATGCCTAGGATCAGGCTGTGAGTGTTCTAGGCCTGTGGAACAGTGTTGCTGCTTTATTGCTGGCCGCAAGTAGTTGTCTTAGGAGACTTGTTGAGGCAGTGCATGAGTACTGGCTGTAGTTGAGCACAGCTTCCATGGTAAAGATCCAGCTTCCTTGAAACCTGACAAATATTGCAAGTTCCTAGGGTTCGGAGAATGCCGTAGCTCATTGGTAGAGCATTGCCATATCCAGATAGGACTGGAAGAGGGACTCATCTGAAATCCCAAACAGCTGCAATCTATTGATGTAGAGTAGAGCTAGACAGAGCTCTACCCTAGACGGAACTAGGCAGTACAGTGGTGTGATCCAGTATAAGGTAGCTTCCAGTTTTTCTTGGGTTATTCTGGAGAAGAACTTAGCTGCATCAATACAGTGAGGGGTGACCTCATTTAACCTTCTTGTGAAGGTCTGCAAATATTGATGCTGTTTTGTGGCACTGCAAGCTAGCATCTAAATTGAAGGTAAATGTTCTTCTAAAGAAAATGCTTATATAACACATCCTATATATACCGTATATATATACACACACACACTGACTAAGATTTTAATTAGTGTTTTACCTGAAAATACAGAATATCTGCTGTTACTTACTTGTGCCACTATACACTCTAAATGGTGTTTTAAAGCTTTTAAGTAGCGTTCTGATTTTGTAGATCAAAATCCATGTGCTCTGAGGTTGCTTTTGATCCTGCCATTGTTGCATGACAGGTGGTTTTATGCTCATCAGCCTGTCCTATTTTGTGTGTGTGTGCACGCACACTATTGTAGAATCATCTGTTCTGTCTGTCCATTGTCGTATATCTTTTCAAACTTGCCTGGATTAAATAGTCTTTTCATCTCATAGGTCTTCACATACGCAACCAATTTGTTATTATGCCACCAATGCTGTACACAAGTAATTTATTCCCATCTGAGGTGGATACATGGCCAATGTTCTACTTACTAACAGTAGTCTTAAGTGCAAATTGTTTTGCAAAACATTGGGCCCAGCAAGGTTTTCCTAGAAACCTGCTTCCTGACCCCTTCCTTTATCCAGGAGTCAACAGACCCTTCCTTAATCTCTTGGTTTTTTGTACTCCTGACAGTTGTAACTGCTGGTGCTAAGGCAGTAGAATGATGCAAAGAAATACAGTTGTACCTTGGTTCTCAAATGGAATCTGTTCCAGAAGTCTGTTCTACCTCCGAAAATGTTCAGAAACCAAGGCGTGACTTCCAATGGGCTGCAGGAGCTTCCTGCACTCAATTGGAAGCTGCAGAAGCCGCGTCGGACGTCCAACTTGCCAAAAAAGTTTGCAAACTGGAACACTCACTTTCAGGTTTGTGGCATTCGAGAGCCAAAACGTTCAAAAATCAAGGTACAACTGTATTTTAATTTTTGAGAGGACTGGCAGCAGTCCTGTTACCCTTGGTGAAGTGGTGGTGATGTCCAGCTTCAGACTCTCTAAAGGAAGAAAATCAATCCCATGTGAGCTATGCCAAGCATGGATTGTGGTGGTGGGCAAATAATATTAGTAGCTTTTTAAGCTTTTTAACTTTTCCTATGGTCTCTCCTTCATATGTGACACAGGTCTAGTTTTCACAAACAGCAGATTATAAACTTGTTTGGAGTATATGACACCAGGCTGAAAAGATGCTTCTCCATGCAATTTAAAAGAAAAATAGGCTGCAGTCATAGAAACATAGAATTGTATAGTTGCAAAGGGCCCTGAGGGTCATTTAGTCCAACCCCTGCTCTGCAGGAATCTCAGCAAAAGCATCCATGACAGATGGCCTTCCAACCTCTGCTTAAAATCCTCTAATAAAGGCCAATCCACCACCTTCTGAGGGAGTCCGTTCCACCGTTGAACTGCTCTTACCATCAGGAAGTTCATCCTGATGTTTAGTTGGAACCTCCCTTCTTGTAACTTGAAGCCATTGGTTTGGGTCCTACCCTCTGGAGCCGGAGAAAACAAGCTTGCTCCATCTTCCATGCAATATTTTTATAAACTCTCCAAGCTGAGCATCAGGGAGCCGAACAAGTGGAAGTTTTGGGGGGAGGGGGCTGCAGTGGAGAGGAGAGGGGAGTTGCCTGGATAAGAGTTCTGTTTGCATAACTCTGGCTCCAACCTATTAAGTCTGCAGCAGCCCTGGTGTTGGGGACCTAGGCATTGTCTACATTTTATAGTAAAGCAGATCCTGCTTTTCCCCAATACAGTAAGTTCTCGGTGGTAAAAACAGTTCTGATCTGTAGTGTCCAGAAAAGACCCATGTTTTAAGAGCTAAATTAGTGACTGTCTGGCGTTGTACGAAATTGGGTAGCAGTGTAGTTGGGTAAAGAGTGCTGATTCCCTGTGCTGTGCTTTGGAGGATTTGGCAGCGCTCCTGTAGAACTCTGTGGATGTTCCACAAAAACCCAGCATAGGAATTACCATACCCTGCTGCTGACTGTGCTTATGTAAGAGCTGAATGCAGTCTTGCAGTGCTGTCAATCCTAAATCCTGGGTTAATGTTTAAGCATTATTCATAGTTCTTTCTAAACAATCACTGTTTACTTTTCTGATTCTCCCTCTCTCTCCTCCCCGCTTATCTTGTTTTAGGGTCACTTAAGTGAAAGCATGGACCATGGGGGAGTCGTCCCATATGAGCTGTAAGTTTTTAAATGGAAATGTATCCTTGTCAATGGAAGAGTTGGGAAGGAAACAATCCTGTCCTAAGTGCTAGAGTCCAGGTAGCAATGCCATCATGTTTTGTTAGCTGTTCCTGCCTATGAAATTGCTCCTTGTGCAGGAGCTCGAGAGTGAACTATGCAATATTCTGAGGGCCCTTGAAACAGCTTTTGGTCTCAGTCTGCTTGTTTCTGTGCCTATATTCGACAGCTATATCTCCCAGCTGGTAACTACCTCTGTGTTAGGATTGCTTGTTGGAAGGAGATCTCCTTCCTTCCCCCTCCAAGGGACAGAATGAGAAAAAGCACACGCACACACAGATTTTCCAAGGAATCTGGTTAAAAGTTGAACCCAAGTAGTACTAAACTAAACCTTGAAAATCAGAGAGCTGAAAAAGGAACTCTGAAAGAGTGTCATTCTATCCATTTCCTTCTTCAGATCTATTTACTTTTTAAGAGAGCAGATGCTGCCCACTCTCACTACTTAGCGATCAGGGAGACTCAAAGGCTTTGTGGGCACAGGGGAAGACCTTAGGGCTGCCTTGCAGCCACAGGCACCACATTGTCAATCCCTGGAATAGGCTGTAAACCTAAGCAGGCCAATATCAATAATTTATTGTCTTAATCCAGCAAGAGCTGTTTCAGATGCAAAAAGAGGTTTCCTGTATTGTGTCCTACTTGCCGCAGTTGCCACGAGGAAACAACCTTTGTGGGCAGGGGGCTGTGGGGGGGTCTCACTTCCCTTGTATACAAAGGTATTCTGTCCTCTGCCGTTGGCATTGGCCTCTACAAGTTTCTTATCTCTCTTTCTCCTTTAAAACTAGTGCTTTCAGAGCACTATGCTTAGATCCATGTGTGCATCCTATTCAAGCATATACAGTGGTGCCTCGCTTTACGAATGCCTCGCACAACGAAAAACTCGCTAGACGAAAGAGTTTTGTGTTGCGCGAGGCATTCGTAAGACGACAAAATTTTCTATGACCGCCGCTTCGTCTTACGAAGCGCGGCCATAGAAGGCGGCAAAGGAAGATCAGCTGTCAGCGCGGGAAGCTGACAGGTAATCTTCCTTTGCCGGGGGGGGGGTGGAGCCGAAATGCAGTGGCGCGGTGGCTGCCCCTGCCTGTCTTCCCTTTGAAGCCACCGCACCGCCGCGCACCACCGGGGAAGACAGGCGGGAGGCGGTGGGGGGAGAAGCACTTCTCTCCCCCGCCGGCTCGCCGTGCACCAGCGGCATGAGACGGCGCTTCGGAGAAGGTCTCCGAAGCGCCGTCTCATGTCGGAGAAGGCAGGTGGGAGGCGGCGGGGGTGAGAAGCTTCCCCCGCCGCCGCGTAAAGCCGGCATGGGGTGCATTTTTGGAGGCTTCCGAAGCTGCACCCCACACCGGAGAAGGCAGGCGGGAGGCGACGACGGGAGAAGCTTCCCCCGCCGCCGCTTCTTGCCGCGCGAAGCCGGCATGGGGTGCAGTTTCGGAGACCTCTGAAGCTGCGCTCCATGTCAGGGGAGTCAGGCAAGGCGGTGGCTGGGAGAAGAGAGCTTCTCCCCCAGCCACCTCGCACACAGCCGGCATCGGACGGGGCTTCGGAGACCTTCTCCGAAGTCCCGTCGCATGCCGCCGCCAGTTCCCCAGAGCCTATAGGAACGCATTGATTAAGTTTCAATGCATTCCTATGGGAAACTGGGACTCACTAGACGAAAAATTCGTTACACGAATTGACCCATGGAACGAATTAATTTCGTCTAGCAAGGCACCACTGTAGGGACATCTGGATTGATGCACATGTGTTAGAAATGGTTTCATTTGCCTGATTTCAGAAATGTTTCATAAGTTTTTTTATTTAAAAAATACTGTGTTTTGAAAAAATGTATTTCTTAAATTAAACATTTCAAATTATTTAGAACTCATATCTGCAGTGGTCAGAGTTTGCATTCCAGTTTGTATTCTAAATAATACATTATCCCCCATCCCTTCCTGAGCACCTCACAGGGAGGCTTTTAGTTATATGCAGAATAGTTAAATGTACTTAGTATTGTTTTAAAGGCTATCCTAATTTTGATACTTTTTGTTTGTTAGTGGCATGGAGCATTGTGAAAAATTTGAGATTTCAGAAACTAGTGTGAACAGAGGCCCTGAAAAGATCCGCCCAGAGTGCTTTGAGCTGCTACGTGTCCTTGGAAAAGGTGGCTATGGAAAGGTAAGAAGTATGAGATGTGTGAGCTTCTTGAGAGATGCTATAAATATTGGGAAAAAATAGCAAATAAATATATGCATGTTATCTATAAGATGATCAAAAACAGAAGTTTTCTGGCTGGTTTGAAGTCAAAAGACTTGTCTCTACCGCTCCCTGGTAGTGGAAGAGCTTCAAACAGCAGCGCTTGCAGTGTCTGCTAACTCTCTTTTTAAAAGGCATCTAATTATTCTCCATTGTTTTGGACAGGTTTTCCAAGTTCGGAAAGTAACAGGAGCCAATACTGGTAAGATATTTGCCATGAAGGTGCTTAAAAAGGTGAGTTGGCTTTTGACATTTAGCTATTAAATAAGAGGGGCTGTCTTCAGGGGAAGAGATCATAGTTCAGTGGCAAGAGCTCATGTCACTGGCAGAGAGTCCTGGTTTTAATCCCTGACATCTCCAGGCTTTGTTCAGTTTTCCTTTATTAAAAAAACAGACCAGAGAGAAGCTGATGAGATGGAAGAAGAGCCTGCTGGATCAGACCAGTGGCCCTTCTAGTCCAGCATCCTGTTCTCACTTAATGCCTGTGGGAAACCCACAAGGAGGACCTGACCGCAAGAGCACTCTTCCCCTCCTGTAGTTTCCAGCAACTGTTATTCACAAGCGTTGCTGCCTCTGAGTGTGGAGGCAGAGCATAGCTATTCTTTCTTAGTCCGGATTCTGAGACTGGAGAACCTCCACTGGTCAGAGTAGACAATATCAACAACTAGTCCGAAATGGTGTAAGGCAGCTTCCTATAATCAAAACTGCTAAACTCTCTTCTAGAATAGAAACCAGTAACTAGTATGTCAGTTCCTGGGAATCGCCGGCGGGGGGGGGAGGGAGTTCTGTTGCTCTCAGGTCACGCTTGTGGGCCTCCCATGGACCGCTATGAGAATAGGATGTTGGCCGTGTCCTGATCCAGCAGGCTCTTCTCATGTTGTTATCTGTTAATCCCAAGGTTGCCAACATGGTGCGTCTGGGTATTTATTTATGCTGGCCTACAACACCCATCACTCCCATTGGCCATATTGGTTGGGAATGATGGCAGTTGTAGTCCAAAATGTCTCAAGGCCACCACATTGGCTACCACTTGTTTTATGAATTGGAATTGACTGTTTCTTTAATGACTTCGAAATTCTTTATAGGTTTGCGCATAAACTTTTGGACCTCTGTTTTGTTTTGAGAGCAAGTTACGCAAGGGGAGGTCTGTTAGATATATTTTGCAAGCCAGTATTCTTCTTTATGGCTTATCGCAGTATATCAGCATAGCATACTTTGCAGAGCCCTTTGACTTACATTTTTTAAAAGGTCGTCCAGTGCATATTAGTCTGTTGAAACCTAAATTACCGTACTCTGAACATGATCCAACTGAAGCGTACCACTTAGTCCTATTTATTTGAGGTAGAAGAGATTCCGATACACTTTTAACTGTGTGAGGAATCATTGATCTCATCACATGTTTCTTGTAACAATGAATGCAAAGTCCAGCTAAATGAGAGAACAATTGGAAGAGCAAGAAGAGGTGTCCAGTGTGTTGTCAAGTACCAGTGAGAAGACGCTAGTACTTTTTATTGAGAGCTGACGTTGACTTGCTCGTGGCAACCCTTGGCCCAGAAGTTTACTCTCTTGACTCAACTCAAGCATTATACCCAAGACAAGACTCCTGATGACACACTTGCATTTATTTGTATAAGTCTACGGTTTACTACCCCCATGTAAACAAGAACTGGAAACCCACTTCAAACCATTATTTGAAGGCACATTTCTTAGTGCTTATGGTAGTTTGCTTGATTGGTTTGAATATAATAGGAAACTTTGGCTTGTGGTGAAGCAGGGATTGAATAAAAGCCAGGGGGGCAGGGGCAGAGTGTGTGAGCCCAAGGCATGCTCTCCCCTCTTCAAACCATGTTTGATAGTTTATGTGTGAATTAGTCCTTTATGTTCTATTAACAATAGCTGATGCCAACAACCGATGGCTGTGTATTGTGGGATTGCTGACAGTTGGTTTCTGGTGCAGTCTTTAGAACGTTCTCTTTACTATTGAAGTCTCTCTTCTCTAGGCAATGATTGTGCGAAATGCAAAAGATACAGCTCACACGAAAGCAGAGCGGAACATCTTGGAGGAAGTCAAGCATTCGTTCATTGTAGACTTGATTTATGCCTTTCAGACTGGTGGAAAACTCTACCTCATCCTTGAGTATCTTAGTGGTAAGGATGCAACTGATGGTCAGAATGTGAATTCTGGTATTATAGCCAGCCAGCAGTGTGGGGTGGAAGCTTTTTCACATACTGTATATAGCAGAAAGATGACTTATTGTTTCTTACTTTTCTCCCTCCACTCCATGCCCATTTCGTTGCAGGAGGAGAACTGTTCATGCAGTTGGAGAGAGAGGGGATATTTATGGAAGACACAGCTTGGTAAGACAAACAAGTTCCAATTTCCGAGCCTCAACATCCAGGCAGCTTCCTGTGTTCCTATGTAAGGAAGTTTCTGGGAAAGTTAACCTTTGCAGAGTTGAATAATTGTTGCCCATTTTGAACAAACTGGCAAGTTTGGGTATTCTATATGAACCTATGTTCCTGTGGAAAATACCCAACAGTGTGTATCCCCTGTTTGGAATTGTGGAATAGTAAGTATTTTCTGTGTACACTCTGGGATGCTGGGAGAATCCGCCAGAATGCACTTGTTTCTGCCAGGAGGGAAGTGAAGTAAAGAGATTCAGTTCTTCAGCTTAGTAGCTGAAGGAGCAGAATTATGCTGGCAGTGAAATTGCAGGCTTATCTCAAAACTATGGTTTGGTGTGACGTCTGAAATGAAGAACCATTGTTTGTCACATCTGACAAGGCAGAACTGGAAATGGTGTTTGAATCGGGTGTGCAGCCATGGTTTGTACTGAGTGGTTTGGTGTGATGTCTGAATTGACAAACCATATGGCTGTTGCTCCCCCTCTGAAGGCTGTCCCACCTAGGGCCTGGGGTAGGAAGTGGATGGAGAAATAAACCATTTAGGTATCTTGGCTAGCCTGATCTTTGATTGGTTCGCATTCTAAAATTATGATTAGTACAAACCACAGTTTGGTGTGGTATCTTAATATTGAGCCACAGAATTGTGGCATTGCTATTGGCATTTATTTGTTAATGAAATTCTTGCATTTCAGCTTCTACTTGGCTGAAATTTCAATGGCTTTGGGGCACCTGCATCAGAAGGGGATCATCTATCGAGATCTAAAGCCAGAAAACATCATGCTCAACCACCAAGGTTAGTGGTACAACAGTGAGTTCGTATGTTGGCACATGCCATAGCTGTATAGTTCTGAAAGAAGGGTGGGAAACCCTCAGGCCCAGTGGCCAAACACTGGTCTCTCTTTCTGGCCTTTGGGATTCTCCCCCATCATACACCTTTCCCAGCCACATTCCTCCCTGGCCCTCCTCTGCAGCCTCATTGAGTGTTTTCGGCAGGCTGGGATGTGTCCTTGAACTTTTATAATGCCTCTTGGTTGCCTGAATCAAGGATAGAGAGGGGTCACAATTGGCATGTGACCCTCAAAGGTTGCCTTCTTTCCCTGTCAGTCCTAGCTAGGCTGGCAGTTGCAATCCAAAATCATCTGAAGGGCGGCAGGTTCGTGAGGGATGATTTAAAGCATTTCTCTTCAGCCAGAAAAAGCTTGCATCTCTGCACTTAGACCGTTCCTGCCTCCAGGCTTCAAATCTTTAAAAAACACAGAAGAGAAATGGAAAAGGGATTGGATGTCTTTGACGCGCCTCTCTTGTTTGAGCTGTCCCTCCCTGCCCCATTTTCTCAGACTGAATTCAGCCATTTGTGAAGTCTGTTTTGTTTATTTAGAACATGTTACCCTGCTGTTCAGCCAGAAAGGCTGCCAGAGTGGCTTAATGCTTCCCCTATGTTCTCCTGAGGCAGTTGGAAATCTAGATTATCTGTTAGGGCAAAAAAGGGCACTGCTCCTCACGCCACCCTCAATATACTGCTTGGTTATATATGTTATTTCAATCCTTTGAAAGCAAGCTGTATTCCACTAAGCATTTGAAGTCTCCAGAGTAATACCCTGCTAAGTCCTTCTCTGAGAAAGTCTGTTGATTTCAGTGGACTTAACATTACTTAGTCCATTGATTTCAGTGAGCCCGATCTGAGTTATGACTAACATTGGATCTCAACCTGTGGGGCATATGGGGTGGGGCTTGTGTGTTTTTCCTGTTGGGAATTGGTATAGTTACTAAGGTTACAGCTTTTAAATTGACTTACTTTATCTGCCTTGAGGGGCTTTTACTGAAAAACAGTTTATAAATTAAGTACTGTATGTTAAAATTTAAAAATGCCCAAGCTGGGGGTTTTGGTCTCAGATACAACTTGTTCCTTCCCCACTCCCCCCCCCCTCTGTTTCTTTTTAGGTCATGTTAAGCTGACAGATTTTGGACTGTGTAAAGAATCCATTCATGATGGAACTGTCACGCATACATTCTGTGGAACAATAGAATACATGTGAGCCCGCATGATGAAACAGAAAAGTATTTCTCTGGTCTGGGGGTAATGGCTAAATTTTACCTTTTAAAAACTTAGCTCCATATATGATGGGCTTTTCTTGGGTGAGGGGCACGGGGCTAGGCTGTCTATAGAGCTCAGGACTACTTCCATAAATATTTGAGACACTATATGTAGAGAAATCTCCCTGACACCATAGTACTGTAGAGCCATTCTGCCAGCTTGCAGTCTCCATCATTCCTGACCAGTTAATTTTGTTGGTGTGGCTGATGGGAGCTGGAGTCCAGTACCATGCAGAGGGAAACAGGTTCCCCACCACAGCCGAAGGGCTTTATCTAAACCATGTATATTTGAAAGAAGCTAGATTTTATACGTAACTGTAAATCAAACTCCCAGTGGATCAAAAGATGGCTGATAAACATTTTATGATCCACAAAACAAAGCTCCGTATATTTTAGAAACTTCCCTTGATCTGATTTTGTGTTATGAGGTACGTACATCCCACTATACACAGCCATGCAGTAACAGCTATCTTTTAATTTATGGGGCACAAAGCATGTAGCAGCTATGTGCTGATCCACATGTCATGAAAAGTGTGACATTCGTCTATCTACTACAAGCTTACAATGATATGGTGACTCCGAATCCCTAGATACAAGCCAAGTGCTGTACCTGGTTTTCATTTACTTGAAGTCAGTTGCAGGTTATTTTAGCAACAGGTCAGTTCTATGTTGTAGGAGAGGCTTGTAGTAAATGTGGATCCATACACAGTAGTGAAAAAGAACTTTCTTGTCTGGTTGCCCGGAGGCTGTTTTTACTCACCACAGGTGAGTGGCTATTTACAAGCCTTTCTGAATAGGGTTTTGGGGGGCAGGGGTGTGTAAGAATTGTACAGCAATACAATTTAAGCCGTATATGGGGCATCTTTGCATCTTCATTATGTTTCTTTGAGGGCAGGCTAATGCTATCTTCCTGTTCAAAATTTTTCTGCTTTGATTTTTCCTGTCTTTCTAGGGCTCCTGAAATCTTGATGCGGAGTGGGCACAACCGTGCTGTGGACTGGTGGAGTTTGGGGGCATTAATGTATGACATGCTGACTGGAGCAGTAGGTGCACATTTATAAACCGCATGCATTTCTTTCATTTCATGACCCTAGAGCAGGGTTTTCCAAACTTCTGAGTTCACTAGCCTCTCTTGATGAGCTTATAAGCAGCATTTATCAATCACCATTGCTAAGAATCAGAAAATGTAAAGGAAGAAGGAAGTAAAGCAAATGAAAACAATGATACCATCTCTAATGAGATGGATGGGCTTTTAAGTGTTCATAGAATCGTAGAATTGTAAAGCTGGAAGGGATCCCAAGGGTCATCTAGTCCAGTGCAGGAATCGCAGTGTTGCATGGTGGAATCATCTTATTAAATACAGAGGTTCTTCACTCACTGGCAGTGCTTTATGTCTGAAACTCCCGCTGAGCAAAGATGCTGTCACGTCTTTGCAAGATGGAATGATGGGTCAATTTACGCTTGGACTTGGAGGCAAGCAGGCCCCATTGCTCACTTGTATCTCATAAAAGTGATGGAAGTGGCAAGAGGAAAAGGGAAGGCCATATAGCTCGATAACCCAACATTGCAGAGGGTGCCAGGTTCAATCCCCATTGGCATCTCCAGGAAGAGCTGGGAGAGGCTGCCTTCCTGAAACCCAGGAGTGCCACTGCCGCCAAGTCAGCTAGACGGACCTAGGGGCTGGCCAGCTTTCTTATGGGCCCTAGTCATACTCAGAATAGACCCGCTGACATTAGCAAACATTAATTAGGTCCATTAATTCAGTGGGGCTACTCTGAGTAGGGCTTCCTTGGATGTGGCCTTGTGTTCCTATGAGAATATTTTGGTTTGCTGGGGGAGGGGAGGGGGTTGGACTGTAGATCTTTTGCTTTTGCAGGCTTATAAAAATTCCAGAGCTAGCTTTAATGGTGAGGTTAGATCTTTAGTGGTTATTCGCTTGCAAACTGCTTCATGCCCTCCTTACTGAAAACATCAGCCCTGTGTGTCTTGTCTGCTCATCCCAGCCGTTTTGTTAAATAGCATATGTGACGTCATCACTCCTGGTTCTCTCCTACCCCAGTTTCCCTTCATTGGCTGCTTCAACTTGAGTGGCATGTAAATGATCCACCTAGAGCTACCATTGAGCCTCGAGTTGCCTACATTAAAAACCAAACCAAACCCAGTGCTCTTCCCATTGTTTTTGCAGCCCAGGAATTGGGACTGGTTTTCTTGCTGTATTTCCAAAGCTTTAGACTTTCTTCAGAATAACATTGTGTGGAAATTGCTTTAATTAGGAGTGTGTGTTTGCTTTTCAAAATAAAAATATGTTAAAGCAGGAGTATCTATTTTTATATGGAATTGCATAATTGTGGTGCATAGTTCCTTATGGCCATCTCTCTCTCTTTTCTACCCCCCCCCCTCTGTCTCCCACATTCCCTAGCCCCCATTCACTGGGGAGAATCGAAAGAAAACCATTGACAAGATTCTCAAGTGTAAACTCAACTTGCCTCCCTACCTCACGCAAGAAGCCAGAGATCTGCTTAAAAAGGTGGGGATCTTAGCAGGGAAATTTGGGGCTTGTATCTTAAAGCGAGCCACAGACCAGTGCTTCCCCAATTAAATGACCTTATGTTGCATCCAACTAAAACCTTACTTAAGTAGACCCATTGCAATTAATGGTCCTAACTTAGTCATGTACTTGTGAGTACAGAGGGCCTGCCACTTACGCAAGGATTTGGTTCTGAGGGTCTGCGTGCAAAGCCAGGAACCCCTGTAACCACACCCCTGCAAGGCAGAGGGCTGCTTACCTGCATCTGGGAATGTTGCAGTAAGGCCATGGGCAACCTTCCCAGACCCTGGTAAGCGAAGAAGCACTTTCTTTACTGG
This sequence comes from Zootoca vivipara, assembly GCF_963506605.1. Taxonomy (NCBI): domain Eukaryota; kingdom Metazoa; phylum Chordata; class Lepidosauria; order Squamata; family Lacertidae; genus Zootoca; species Zootoca vivipara. Next base: position 4,638,559 of record NC_083290.1, read on the forward strand.
CTTCTGGGATGCTCCCAGAACCCTCACATCTCCTTCCCAGTAAGGAAGGCGCCACCATACTTGCTGCACCTCCTTCCCAAAGCTATGCCGTGTGAGGGTTCTAGGACGCTGTCAGAGCCCTCCCACTCCCTTCCCAAAGCCCTGTAAGTGGGGGGGGGGTAGTAAATAAATGGAGAGTGGAAAGCAGCGAGTTTCCCCGGCTTTCAATTTATCTGCTTATTTTCCCCCACCTACGTGAGGTTGCAATCATGTAAGTAAAGCGAACACAAGTTGTGGTTTTACTGTATGACCAACCCTGGATGCTGCTCATTGCATTTAAGTCACAAGTCCTTTAAAAGAAAGGGTAGCTGAAGGAAATGCTTGCAGTCTATTTTCTTAGGAAGGAGGTACTTCACTAAGGAGCTGGAATGTTGCGGGTGAGTTTGCTCCATAGAGGATCCCATGTCCTGCCTTTGGCATCTTTAGTTAACAGCAGTCTGCTTCAGTATGCAACCCAGGCTTTCAGGGTCCCTCACTTTTTCTTAAATATATTTCCCCTTTTCTAAGCTGCTAAAGAGAAATGCTGCCTCACGTCTAGGAGCTGGTCCTGGAGATGCTGGAGAAGTTCAGGTACATTTTGCTTAATGCTTTTGCTGAACTGGAACACAAAGCTAGACTTTCTCCTGGGTTCTTTTTTTGAAGGACATCTGTGTTGTGATCTGGAGCATATTCCATAGAGACAGTGTTTGTATACTATTTGAAAGAAATGTTGGGCAGCTCTTACTTTTTAAATTACAAACCAAATTGTTTTGAACTGGTTTGCCATCCTGGCTTCCTTCAAGGAGTTTGGGAAACTAGTGGTGTAGAGCTGTGTGTGAGAGGGAGAAAATGCTGTCTGCCTCTCAGCAATTCTGGGGTCAGTGGGATGCATAAACAGCTAAAGGGAGCCCTGTTATTTCATTGCAAGTTGTAAGCACGACTTGAACCCCAACTGAGGGGAAAAACGAATGTGGCTTTCCTCCTTGCCTATGTTCATTCTCATCACCTTCAGCATGCCAGACAAGTTGACCTCCTTTGCGTTTGCGGATAGCTTAGGAAGCTTCCCCTTTGAGATCTTTTGCTCTTCTGGGTTGGTTTCTGACTGTTGTCTAAAAATGTTCCTTAGGGTCATCCTTTCTTCAGACACATCAACTGGGAAGAGCTATTGGCTCGGAAGGTGGAACCCCCATTTAAACCGTTATTGGTATGTATTGGTAATGCTTCCTTTGGTGCTGGATAACATTTCACATATGAACTTAGTATTTGCTTTGTGTTTGTGGGTCCAAAAGTGCCCAGGCTTCCCCCTCTGAATAATTATGGTAAGCTGTAGTGAGCACAACGATTATAATTTCCATTTAAACCAAATTCCTGGGTAAAGAAAACAGGACACATGGCAACTGAAACAACCAAATGGTCTAGCAGCAGTTCCCACTCCATCTCTCCCCTGGGGCTGCTCACTCCAGACCTTTGGAGACACTGAAGTAGTGACCCCAAAGGGGTGAAAAGAGTGCTGTCAGTGGACTGCCCCAAAAGGGGGGACCTCTTCAAATAGTGATTTGTCATGAGGGAGTTTTCCTGCAGTTTCTTTTATCTGCCATTCTGATGGATTTCAGTCCTCATCTGCTATTAAAGGTGTTTTGCTTGATAATCTGTTATTTTGCAAAGCAATCCGAAGAGGATGTGAGCCAGTTTGATGCAAAATTTACCCGCCAGACTCCTGTCGATAGCCCTGACGACTCAACTCTCAGTGAAAGTGCCAACCAGGTCTTTGTGGTAAGTTGGAGTGGGGCTAAGTACTGGATTGTTGAAAACCAACAGAATCCTGGTCTTCAGGCTGCAGGGAATGTCAGAAGGCCTGTTGAAGGGTGCAGACATTCTGGAAGAGAATACGCGCTCTCCCACTGCCAGGCCTCCTTTCTGAAGCCTGGGCACGCTCTGCATCTCCCTTGACTAACTTAGAAGGCTCAGTTTCCCAATATCCATTGCTGCTTGTACCTTATTCTGATCTGCAGCTGGTTTTATGGCGTGGTATGGGCCAGGGATAAGGAGCCTGTGGGTGGTGTTGGACTCCTTCCATCATTCTTGGACCATTGGCCAATTGGGCTGCAGGAGCTGATGGAAGTTGAAATTAATACAGGGATTTGGGCAACAGCTGTCTGAGAGCTTCTGAAAGTTCACAGAACTGCTGCTGCAAAGAGAGATGCCTCCCAGAGGCAGCATTCCCCTGTGGAATTTATAGCTAGAGCTGCTGCAATAAACAGCTGTGCAAGCCTTTGGGAGGCAGAGACGTGAGAGAGGATCACAAGAGGGAGGGAAGGAAAGAAAGAGGGACAGAGGCCAGTGTTGCCCGTGGTACCATTGACCATCCTTCAAGGCACCCCTGGGGGCCATGGCACACTGGTTGAAAACCACTGCTCTGACCAAAGGCAGTTTTGATGTCCATGCATGTTCCGGTTAACAACCCACATATTGGTTTTATCTAGATGGCTAGGATTTGGGGGGTGGGGGTGGATACTGGTTCTTTCAAGTTCTGCTCCTGTCATAATACAGAACATTCATTTGAATTCTTGGGGGGGGGGGCTGGACTTGGCAACAATTATTTCCCACCATCTAGGGTTTCACATA